>NC_056736.1:755448395-755674428 GCF_019279795.1 Protopterus annectens
AGCGGCCACAACTTCGCATGCAAACATCATTGTCAGTTGAACATTCCAATCTTCTATTCAGTAGTTCTTTCAAATTATTATATCTGCCATATGAAAAAGTGATACGCTTAGGGAACAAATGCCCAAAATGTATATCATCACAGACAACATGCCACAAGTCCCTAAGAATATTTTCAACTACCACTGAAAAATTAGAATATCTAGATACAAAAAATATATCTTCCTGCACAGATATAATAGAAGACTGGCTATGATCATACTTATAACCGTCCCATCTTGACAAAGTATCTCCACATAACCTATTTTTAATTTTTGAAAGTACAACCTTTTCATATCCTCTGGATGAAAGCCTACTGAAAATTTCATCACAGGCTTCATCCCACAAGTCCGGATCTGAGGTGTTCCTTAAAATTCTCTTAAATTCCCCGTAGAGCCTTTATTAGATGGGGAGGATGCATACTACTTGCATAAAAAAAGTTGTTAACCGCTGTTGGTTTCCTAAAAGGTTTATATTGAACCAAGTTATCCTTTCCTGTATAAAATTCTACATCCAAAAAAGGCATGTTGTTTTGAGAAGTCTGTGCTATAAATTTCAACCCATGAGTGTTACCATTCAGATCTTCCATGAACATATCAAATAAAATAATGTCTCCCCTACAAATAAAAATAAGATCATCAATATAACGTCTGTAAAAGACAACATTATTCACAAAAAACCTGTTTTGAAACATAAATTCTTTTTCAAATTCACCCATATAAATTACTGCATAAGTAGGGGCAAATGCTGCCCCCATAGCAGTATCCTTAACTTGCAGAAAGAAGTCCTTCTTCCATATAATAATTGTAAGTCAAACTAAATTCCAATAAACACATCAAAAACATTGTACGTGGTCCTTCACCCATCATTTTCTTCATAGCTTCCATACCCCATCTTTTATTAATATTAGTGTATAAAGATGATACATCAACAGTCGCCCAATAGAAGTCTTCCTTCCACTTTACCCCACGTAATGCATGACATACCTCTCCAGTATTTTTAACATAAGAACAAACTTTAGGAAGATATTTTTTTAAAATGAAAATCCAAAAATTTGTTCACTCTTTCAACAAAAGAACCTATACCAGAAATAATAGGTCTTCCTGGTGGGTCCGTCATGCTCTTATGTATTTTGGGGATGATATAAATATATGGGTGACGAGTTTGTTTAACTATTAACTTACTAACATCTTGGCTAGTAAAAAACCCTAAGCTTTCACCTTTTTCCAGTAGTTCTAGAAGTTCATCTGAATATACTTGTTGCTATCCAATTTGACATATGTATCTTGTCCCAGCAAGGTACTGGTAATATTATCATATTTATCAGTATCCGTAATCACCCAGTTACCCCCTTTGTCGGCTGGCGTAACTGTAAACTTATCTAACTTAGTCCTCAGTTCCTTTAAAGACATCCAGTCACATTTATTATGATTAAATGCCCTCTTTTGTCTGCAAAAAATCTCAAATGCTTTTTCAATACTGAAACAAGTTACATGTTCAAACGCATTTATAGTCGCACAACATTTGGGAGGACTGAATGTGCTGTCACTCGAAAAGCTGGGTACATCAATACGCCCATAACCCCCTCCATAACCTTCATTCACACATGAGTTAACATCATCAACAATACATTCATTTACATTTTCATTAAAAAAACTGTCATCATAGTCATAAATACTTAAATTTAGTAAATCATCCTCTGGCTGAATATTACTCTCTCTTTCGGCTTTAGAAATGCATTCACATTCAGAGAAAAACACTCTCAAATTAAGCTTGCGGACGAACTTCCGAACGTCCACTAGTATCTCAGCCAATTGTGGTAACTTAGTCGGCACAAATTTAGTGCCTTTAGAAAGCAAACTAACCATATCATCAGACAAAACCAAACCAGAAAGGTTTATCACATTAACATTGTTACTGTTGCAACAAGAATTGTCAATTTCTACTAAAGAATCAGCCACATAATCCAAAACAACATCAGCGACACTTTCTAAGTTAATGTCATCAGTCACATCTTTAGTAATTTCTTCCAGTCTAACATCTACAAAATGTCCAGAGTTACAAGAAGCCGATAGTTCAAGAGGCCTTAAAAAACTTACTTCATGTTTTTTGAGAAGGGCAGAGCGTTGTTGATAGCGCTTGCCTTCCTTTGATTTCTTCCAGACTGGGTCTGCATGCTCGAATGAAATTTCCGAGCAGTCTGTTCTCCCCTCCAGTTCTCCATACCACCTCCACTAGAAACATCCGAAGCGTCATCATCGAAAGATACACTCTTGCGCCACCAGTCTCAACAGATGAGCAGGATGACACATCCTCACTTCTGGTAGTACGTCTCTTATGCTTCGGCTGGAAACGACGGCCCCTCCGTGGCCAATTATATACTTCATTTCTTTCAAAATCTTTTATGTCCCGATTTAATTTGGTCTTCTTCCGATTCATAACATCATTTTCGGCTTTAACAGTTTTTTCATTAATGATTTTAAAATTGGACTGAAAAACATTCGTTGAAGTTTTGTTCATCAATTCTTGTTGTAAGTCAACAATTTTTTTGCGCAAATTTTCGATATTCCTATCATTACTTCTAATAAGAATCTTCAGCCACTTTAGCGAACATTCTTGTGCAGCCTGCCTCCACTCTGACAGTAAGTCATTTTCCTCTTCACCAAAACCACCAGCTGGTAGATTATCAATGCGCAACCCCCTAGGGATAATATTAAGAGCCACATATTTTTCCAATAGTTTGGAATCATAAAAAATAGTCACTTCTTTAACCATTAAACGTTCCAAATGAACAATCTCCTCTGAATGTGACTCACCAATGCTCATAGATCACAAATCAGAGGCAGCCAGTTTACGCTCTCTCTCCTTCAACAGTTCAGCAAAAAGAAAATTCTCACCAACTTGACTCCTTTCAGAAGAATTCTCCATGACAAAAACATACTCCAACTCCAGCTCCAACACCAAGAGCTGAAAATACACCAAAAATCAAATGGAGTCAAGTAATAGGATGAAAGAAAATGTTCATTTAATACATCCGTCCTGGTACCTCGGCAATTCGCCTTCAATGGAACAAATAACCATACAAACTCATCCTATTTTATATACACATCAATTAGTTCCTCATTAACTTCATTAACCCTTAAACTTCCAACCACCCAATATGCACAATAAATGCATTTTTTTCTAATCAATGAATAAAGGTTAAACTCCTACATTAAATACAAAAAATATTTACTATATATATTAATTAAATACAAAAATGCAAAATACAAAAAGCTGAACTGTAAGAAATTTATGAATATATTCAAAATTTAAGTTAAACTAAAATGCTTATCAAAATAAGGACAGCATAAATGACATAAAGCTCATATTATCAAACCACTATCTAAATTCATTCCTCTAGGGTATAAAGTATGATACCCCAGAATCATTTCATGCTCTAACCTACTAAGTTCAATCTTAAAGCTGCCTGCACAAAAATGTGGTCTCACCAGTACACTATAAAAAAACTCATCTGTATTACCATTATGCATGTTAACAAAATGAGATGCTACAGGACTCTCCATGTTACTCCTCCTAATATCCCCGAAATGTTCCAAAATGCGCACCTTGACCTTCCTGGTGGTTTGTCCAATGTACCGTCGGGGTATGACACAATCACACCCCAAAATATAAATGACCCCAGACGACAAGCAATCAAACTTCTCAAAAGCTACATACCTTTTACTATTTATTCTCGTTCCATGCTGCTTTGTAGGCCAAGTACAGAACACCTCTCAACAGTCTGTAGGAGACCGAGCATAGGGATAGAGTTTTGAGGTGGGCCACATAGGACATGTTGTTTACACCCTCTATTCTTTTGGTGAGAAGCTCCTGTGAATGCTCCAGTTATTGCATATGCCTGGTGAGGAGCATACCGAAGGGGTAGCTGTACTTAACAATTGGTCGAATGAGGGATGAGTCAGGAAAAGAACGACATCCTTGGACCCAGATGTCGTACCCCTGCTTATAAGTGGTGCAACACAGAATGATTTCCTTACCAATGTAGACAAGTGATGGTCAAAGCTTAGGTTACTGTCTACATGGATTCTCAAATCATTGACCAGAGGGTTTACTCTAAAGGGTGTATTATCGCTGTAATAGTTTCCAAAGGTAGCTATTTTTCCAAAGGACACTATTAGACATTTCTTGACACTGAGTCTTAGACTTTAGGTCTGCACCAGTTATTGGCCTGTGTCATGCATTCTTGGAGGATATTTGTACCACTGGAGGATTCTGTAACTGCATCTAGTTTGCAATTGTCTGCAAATTTGGTCAGCCAGGGGCCATTGATGTTAGCCTTAACTTCAGAGAAGTAGTCGAAAAGAATCAGCCCCAGAAATGAGCCTTGAAATGCACTTTTAGTGACTTGCTTCTCCCCTATCTTAACTTCTTGGATCCTATATTTGAGCCACCTGGCTAGGTGAATTTTGTGAGTTTGTCTATAATGCCCATATAACTGCAACTGAGCTACAAAATATAAGTATCTTGAATTTTTTGATTATTTTTACAGATTACTGTTTTTACAATTTAATATATATAAAGCACTTTGTCTATTCAGTATCTTCACAAATCCTTATCTGTTTAAAAACTTTCATTTGTGTCTGTTAGTGCTTGCTGTCTTGTAGGCTATTTTGTCCCACCCTCCCTGTTGGTGTGTTGCTCTTATACTTGGTGGCTTTGCAGTTGCCCGCCCCTACTGTGACACACCTCCCAGTCTAGTGTCATTAGCTCATTCTGCTTAATACAGAGAGAACATTTGATAAGGTCTTCTGTTCCTCCTTTTTCCCTTTCAAAAAGTAAAGCAAAACTTTTTTTTTTTTTCTCTCTTTCGCCTGAACCTTCTTGTGTTCTGACTGTCCTTCTCAAACATTTTGGAAATATACAGTATATTTCAGAGCATTTGTTATAACTGTATTTGCTATAACTAATTTAAGTATTTTTTTCTGGCTTTTTGATTATTTACTGCTTAGCGACTGCATTTTAGCCTGTTTATACAGCTCTGCATTCTATTTAAACTGTTTTTGTGTTGATTAACTGTTTTGCACTTTTAAAAAGTTAGTTGTTGCTTAATTTTACCTGTAGGCTAACACACTCAAGTGCGCTAGCCGCTTAAAAGCATTTATAGCATTTACTGTCTGTTTTCTGCAAAAAAAAAAAAATCTTGTTTTCCCGCCTTACTGAACTAGAATAGTCCAGTCTTCAGAGTTTGCTGATCTCTGGACTTTGTCTTGGTTCCTGTGCTATTCCACATCCTTATTTGGATAAAAGGAAGCGTCTTTGTTCACCAGTGGGAGTGGGGAGCACTGAGCAGCCTATTTGTCCCTAGAGGAGTGGTTCCAGCCAGAAACTTGTAGTCTATTGGCCATTTTGGGTCAATTCCTAGCTCTTTTCAGCCCCCTGTAATAAAGCCCGCTTTAGCGTGCTTTTTCGCTTGTATTCAACTCAACACAGCTCCTTGTGGTGTCCTGCAGAGTTCTACAAGCAGCAGAGAGCAAAAGAATGACTTTTTCCTGATTTAAGTTTTTTTTTTCTGGCTTTTTGATTATTTACTGCTTAGCGACTGCTTTTTCGCCTGTTCATACAGCTCTGCATTCTATTTAAACTGTTTTTTGTGTTGATTAACTGTTTTGCACTTTTAAAAAGTTATTTGTTGCTTAATTTTACCTGTAGGCTAACACACTCAAGTGCTAGCCGTTTAAAAGCATTTATAGCATTTACTGTCTGTTTTCTTCTGTTTTCTGCAAAAAAAACAGTCTTCAGAGTTGCTGATCTCTGGGCTTTAGCTTGGTTCCTGTGCTATTCCATATCCTTATTTGGATAAAGGGAAGCTTCTTTGTTCACCAGTGGGAGTGGGGAGCACTGAACAGCCTATTTGTCCCTAGAACAGTGGTTCCAGCCAGAAACTTGTAGTCTATTGGCCATTTTGGGTCAATTCCTAGCTCTTTTCAACCCCCTGCTATAAAGCCCGCTTTAGCACGCTTTCGCGTGATTTAGCGCGGAGTTGCCCATAGAGCACCATCGGGCAGCGCCGGTTAAACAAGGTTAAACTATTTCTGGCTCTGTAAAGTCTGCTTTTTAATTTTTCCCTTAGAACTTTTGCAATCTAAACAGTCTATTCTCTATCTCAAAAGCTCAGCACTTGCTCCTAAAGCATTTTTATATAGGTAAAGCTCAGCACTTGCTCCTAAAGCATTTTTATATAGGTAAAGTACTTGTATACTAAACAAAGTACTACATTAGCCTAGAATCCCCTTGAGTACCCATTTCCCTATAGGTCCCTTCTGACTCAATTACACAGCAAACTTTTTCACTTTTTCTAGCATGTCGAAGGGTCATTTGCTAGCGTCCTCTCCTGTTCAGCTGGTGAATCTGGGCATCTTGAGGCAATGTTACAATTGCCTCATGTACACAGACAACCCACTCCTTCTCCCACAAAACACAAATACATGTGAGAGATGCAACTATATAGCCAAACTGGAGGCTGAGCTCTCTCAACTCAAGACTGGCAAGACCAGACAGGAGGAGAAGGAAACCACGCACACCACAAACCCAGTTTCACATAGAACTATCACAACTGCAAAACAAACACATAAACACACAAAGACATACTCGGAGGCACTGATCAAAAATCTACCAAAACTACAGAGGCCTCCAAAGCAGACACCCAAGCAACTGCCACCTCAAGACATAAGACATGCAACACATAGTTCTCAAAGTCAGTGTGCTAAACAGTCACAGCCCTTAAGGCCAAACACAATGCCAGACACACTTGTTATAGGTGACTCCATAGTCAGACACACTGACGTCCCACTCACCAGACTGAACAAGGAAAAGATCACAGTAAGCCGCCTGTCAGGCACTAGAATCCGCCACATAACACAAGCACTCAGGTCACTCCACAGCAAGTACAAGTATGACTCAGTCGTTGTCCATGTCAGTGTGAACGACCTGAGACGTACCTCCCTGGACTACATGAAAAGAGACATAGAGGAGCTCTCAGATTATGTAGCCCAGGCCGGTATGACCCTGACCCTGAGCAGTATCCTACCCTCACCAAGAATGATGCCACAATACAGAGACAAAATGATCAGCTTTAATAATTGGCTTAATTACTGGTGTCATTCTAAGGGGATCCAATGTCTGTCTGCCTGGGATGACATGCTTGACAAGCCACACTGCTTCGCAAGGGACAGCTTGCACCTGTCACCCCTGGGCTTCTGGATATTGGCAAAGGCTCTTGCCACCCCCATAGTGCCTTTTTAGGCAAGGCTCAAATGATAAACCTACCGCCCTAGAAAACAAAAATGGAGAAAAACTAAGGGTAATACTGCTCAATGCCAGAAGTCTAAACCTCAAGATGCACGCCTCAAGCCCTCCTCAGTATGGAGAACATCGATGTCTGTGCTGTGACTGAAACCTGGTTCAAGGCTCCTGAGAGCACCCCAGCACTATCAGGTTATACCTCATATCATGCGTTCCGCCCCAAAATCCGGACTGAACCACAAAAGGAGGGAGTATCCATATTCATAAAGGATACCCACACCTCTAGGTTAGTGGCAATGCACGAAGCATCGGAGACCATCCAGGTGCAATTAACCATAGGTAAAACTGCCCTACAGTTTGTAACATGCTACAGACCACCTTCTCAAACTCAGGAAACCCACACAGCCTTCCTGAAGACACTGGAGAGTATGAATGTCTCTCCAAACACCATCATATTGGGTGACTTCAACTACCCAAACATAGACTGGGAACATTACTCAAGCCCCAACACCCTAGCCCAAAGGTTTCTTGAGTTCATAAACTCAAATGCTATGGAACAACTAGTCACCATTCCCACAAGAGGAGAAAATATACTAGACCTGATCATCACAAACATGGGGACAAAATGCTCCACACCGAAGTATATCCCTCATTGGTGAGATCAGACCATAAATTAATCTCACTGGAGATCCACATCCCGCCCCACCCCAGCAAAAAGACCACAGTGAAGAACTTCTCAAAAGCAAACTTCACACTTCTTAAGACTGGAGTGGTATCCTTCAAGGCCCTCGAGCCAGTGGAAACCACAACCCACGCTGCTGAAACCCTTACAAATGCCTTCTACGAGCACCTCCAGGAATGTATGGATCAAGCAATCCCTAATAAAATCAAGACCCTTTCCACCAAAGGCAGGCCCGGTCTGGTGGACTCCAGCCATAAACAAACTCTACAACAAGAGGAGAAAGCTACTACATGACAGAGCAAAATCCCTAAATGGGAAGGCATCTCTGATCAATACTAGCAAAAAACTACGATCACTCATAAAATCATCCAAGGCCAACTTTGAGAGAAAAATCGCTAATGACACAAAAGACAATCATAAAGCCTTCTTTAGCTATGTTAGAAACCTGGGTGGAAACTCCCAGATATGCTCAGAATCAGTCCAAAATGATAAAAGAATCACTGAACCCACAGACATTGCCAACATACTGGCAGACAGGTCCAGTGCAAATCCCCCCCCCCCCCCAAAAGGAGAAATATCTATCCCACCAGAGTCTAGCCTCCCAAACATCTCAGATGCCCAGGTGAGAGCTGCTCTCTCTAAAGCAAAAAACACAGCATCAATGGGACCGGACGGTGTCCCCGGCTGTGTGCTACACGAACTCAATGAGGAACTAAACCCACACATAAGGCTGCTGTTTAATCTTAGCCTTACTACAGGATATGTACCCAAAGAATGGCGTCGGCAACTGTGGTCCCACTCCACAAAGGCGGTGCTTCTACGGACCCTGGAAATTACCGCCCCATAAGCTTGACGAGCCTTGTCTGCAAAGCTATGGAGAGGATCATAATGGAACTCATAAATAAAGACATTGGGGACCTACAGACACTGGATCCTACCCAATTTGGCTTTGTCAAGGGCAGATCCTGCCTCTTGAACTTGGTCGACTTTTGAAACAGTCACTAAGGCCATTGATGAGGGTAAGGCAGTTCACACAGCCTACCTTGACCTAGCAAAAGCGTTGACACAATACCCCACTCGGGCATCATAGAAAAGCTCACCAGCTTAGATGTAAACCCATATGTCACAAGATGGGTTGCAAACTGGCTCAAGGACAGAACACACAGGGTTAGAGTTGCTGGTGCCATGTCAGACTCTAAGCCGGTCACGCGGTGTCCCACAGGGCTCAGTCCTGGGCCCCTCTTGTTCGGCATTTATTTTTCTGAAGTGCAGGCAAACATAGGGGGATTGTGGCTGACAAAATTTGCAGATGACTGCAAACTGGGCACCATAATTGACACTCCATCAGATACAGACATCCTCCAGAAAGGTCTCATAGAAATGGATAACTGGTGCCAGAGCCATGGCCTTAAGCTAAATGCCAAAAAATGTATAGTCATACCCTTTGGGAAAAACAAGGTAACCCCTAATTACCACATAAGTGGTAATCCATTAAACATGGAAGAAGTTATCAGGGACCTGGGGACCTAAGTTGACAGTAACCTCTCTTTTGACACTCACATTGCCAAAGTGGTTAGGAAGACCTTCTACATTGCCCACCTGATCATGAAGGATTCACATCCAGATCAGGAGAGGTCATTGTACCCCTGTACTCTTCACTTATCAGACCAATGATTGAGTACAACGCCCCATTCGAATGTACCTTACCCGACACCTGCAGCAGTTGGAAAGACCCCAAAAGTTCCTCACCAAAAGGATAAAGGCTCAAACATATGTCATACGATGCCCGACTGAAGAAACTCCAGCTCTATTCAGTCGCATACCGCCTGCTCAGAGGTGATCTGTGCCTGACATACAAGGCCATGTCCAACCCAGAATTAATGGACATGCTCCACCTCAAAAAATCCAAATCCACCAGAGCCACGAGAGCAACAGACTTAAACCTCAACACGGATATAAATAGGACGTGCTGGAGGGACAGATTCATCACCCAGAGACTCCCTACACTATGGAACAGAATCCCAGTCCATGTGAGGCAGAGCCCCTCACTGACTCTGTTCAAGAGAAATCTTGACGAGTGGATGGGAGATTGTAGGTTTACCCCGGGAATCATCTCTGTATCACTACTGGACAGAGGCACAGCAAACTAATGGGTATAGTATTCTCATCCTAAGGGGTGGTGAAAGCCACACACACTCTGGCTAGGCTTATAAATGCCCTAGGGCAGATAGCCTAGTATGAACCTATGAACCTATGAACCAAGTGAGGTATTGTCATGAATGCTTTGGCCAGGTCAAGGTAGGCTGTATACACCATTTTGCCCTCATTCATTACTTTAATGACCTTCTCAAAGAAGTCCACTAGGTTAGTAAACATGACCTCTCCTTGATGAAGGCAAACTGGGTTGGATCGAGTATTTGAAAGTTCTCTATGTCATTGTTTATCATTTCCCTGATAATTCTTTCCATGGCTTTGCAATATGAAACTAGCCAGACTTGTGGGTCTGTAGTATCCCCAAGTTGTAAATAGCCCTCTCTTGTGCAGAGAGATGACAATTGCATTCCTCCATTTGCATGGCATAAAGCCTGTCCGGCAAATGCTGTTAAATAGTGATTATAGCAGTCCTGACAGGTCATGTTTCATGCTATTAAAAAGGCAGCCTGGGATATTAATGAGGTTCATCAATGCAGTGTTCTTTACCTTGGAGAGTGCATTGAGGACCTGAGCCCTAGTGATTGCTGGGAGAATTATGGTTGAAGGTATTTCCTGAGGGGTGTCTGGGGGGGAGTAAATTGGAGCTAAATGTGTCAGTCAGTAGACAATGGAGTGCTCAGTATAAGTGGCTCCATTTACACTTAGTTTGGCACATTGTTGTGACTGCCTGTGAGGCTGCAGACATAGCTGAATCATGTCTTGTGATTGTCCTTGGCCTGGGAAGCTATTTTTTATCTAAAATTTGAATTTAGTAAACTTGATTAGCTTCCTGAGTTGCTTGTTTAATTAGGCAAGGGAGTTATTCCCATGCTGGGCAGCACACTTCCAAAATTTCCCCATGATTTTCTTCCTTTTATTATACAATCTATTGATGTTGGGATGCCACCAGGGTGGCTATTTATTTTAGTTTCTTCTGTGCTTATTCAGGGTAGATACAGCTGCCTCAATACAACCACTAACATGATTTTGTGAACAATTCTGCATAAGCAGCAGTGCTGTCAGGATTTGGGAGGCTTGAAGTTTTGCCAGGATGCCACTTAATAGCAGGAACTTTGCCTTAGAATAATTCCTAAAATTTACGGGGTTAGCTGTTGTTACTCATGTTGTGTATTCAAATAGTTAAAGTCACCCTTGAATATGGTGTTGGGTTGAATGGGGAGTGTCATATAAGTTGACCTACAGTTTGCAAGGATGTCATGTAATGTGAGACTTTTCCTATAGCAATTTTGGCTCAAGGGGGTCAGTTTATTTGAACAAGCTTGAGGTGTGTTTGTTTTTGATGTAAATTGAGACACCTTCACTTTTTGTCCCTTCCTGTATAAGAGCTGGAATAAATGTGCAGAAGACTTTATAGCCTTGCACTGTTGAGATGCTTGCTGTGGCTTTGCAGGTTTTTTGTTACTTAGGGCACACTTTGAGGTGTACTTTCCTAGGGTCTGAATTGTACAAGTTCAGCTACTTCTCCTAGGTGCATACTGTTAATGCCTTATGTATTAGCAAAGATATTCTAGTCAACATAGTTTATGCATAAAAACATTTCACCAGATAATGTATATTGACAATTTTACCTTATATGAAACCATGCACTTATCCCTTCAAGAGGTTGCGGACAGTGCATTGGTGCAGCGGTAGCATTGTTTCCTCATAGCAAGAGGTTCTCCAGTTCGATTCTTGGCTGGAGTGCCTTCTGTGTGGAGTCTGCATGTCCTCCCTGCTTTTTGTGGGTTTTCTCCGGGTGTTCCGGTTTCCTCCCATGTTACAAAGACATGCATCTGGAGCATTTCTCCCCAGGCCTCCGCTGAAAATTGGCTTTATTCCAAGTCGGACTTTCCCAGTAAATAAATGTTAAATAAATTATATGATTATGGCAATCCTAACAATGATATAGTCATACAGCAATCATTAAGTGAAATTATGTGGTTATAAACAGCAATGTAGCTAAATAAGTACCATTTAAAGTGTTTTTACTTAAGTAAGAAGAAAAAAAATCACTGTAAAGTGGATATCTGTATTAAAATATAATGTTTGGCTGACAGTGCAAAATATAATGGATCTGCACTTGGGCTCATTTGCATAGTTAATGTTTCACAATGCTATAAGGTAACTTTAATTGACCCTAGGACAGAAACTGCAGATGCTACTTAAAGTACCCAGCTGCATTGAGGTGAGTTAACCATAAATTCCTTGATGGGTGTTCTTTACCTCAAACAGGTTATAGGCGGCTGCTACAATTAAAGCTAGAAAAAGCCTTGTGCTTGTTGTCTTTGTATAATAGTAATGGTGGCTTTTCAATGCTCCTGGTTAAAACCTGCGGCAGTATATATCGCACAACTGGGTGGCGGCAATGACAGACATACTGCACTGCCTACTTAAGGAAAAGTTATCAGCCTCCTTATGATGCAAATAATGTATCAACACCCCACATTTAACAGGCCTAAACCCTGCTGTGACAATCCTGAATCACGTATTGTACTCAAAGACCTTTTACCTGTTAAGTGTTGCATACTTTGGTAAACCAACATAGCAAGGTAAATGAAGTCTGCAGGATAGGATAGTAACATAGTTACACTGACTTGATTCCATTTCTAAATGCAGTTTCAGGTTCATGTATACTATAAATGTCAGTAACAGAACTGGCGTCCAGTGTGTTATTTGTGAGTAAATGTAGACTATGGAATGCCACTAATGTGGCATACAGGTGTAAAGCCCTGACAGTGGCCACATGATCTGAGACTGTTTAGCACCCATGTCCTGGAGGAACCTGTGTGCATGGGAATTAATAGCTGATGCTGCCTTGCGCTTGCTGGGGGGAGGGGGGAGGCAATGTAATACACTGCGCTGCTGGCTGATAGCAGAGACGACTGTGACATGAAGAAGCATTATAGGCTAAGACCTGATTGTTCACCAAACAATAGTTCTGCAAGCTGTAACCAGGCAACGACAAAGGAACAGAAGCTCATGTGTCACTAGGTTGGTATTGTGGAAATCTGCATGTCAGGCTTCTGTAAGGAGTAATAGGGTGGCTGCTTGGATGATGGCCTCCCCTCACTAGCTATCATCCACTGAAAATGAATGGCCAGTAGTTAAGATGGTGATCAGGCTTGATGGAAAAAAGATCTAAAAATACATACTAACGTGAAACTTATTTTAATATGCCAATCTTTTCTAAGGGGACAAACGTGAACATTGTTAAAATACTGCCTCTGATGAGTCATATAAATATGTACCACACTGACTGCATCTAGTACTTAGACCAAAGAATAAAACTCATTTATCTGCCAACAAAGTAACTTCACAAGCTGATTCTAATTTTTGCAAATCTTAACTCTAATCCCTCAAATGTGAGCAGTAGACGTACAAGTGATTCAGAGCCTTCATCTGGAATTTTATTTGTTATTGATAAATTCAGTGGCATCAGAAGCTATAAAAAGTTTGAGTTTGTTTGATTAGAAAAAAGCACACACATACTTATATTTAATTCAAACTGAATTTAACAGAAATTGTCAGTGTTTTCAGTTTACTAGACTTATGAGAAGCACTATTTTTTTATTAATTTAATTTGGCTCAAATGTACAACTGTGGTAGCATTTTATTTTTTGTTGTTTCTTCATTTCTTATACTTGGCTTTGAGCACTGTTTTCTTGTTTTTAGTTCAACAACACATGGACCATAAAGGAGTTTTCCTTATACACAACCGTTGTGTTTATGTGACCAGAAACTTGAGTAGTGATAACGTTTTGCTGTGCAGCACACTGTTTAGCTGATGAATGCAAGAAACATCCATTATCTTTAAACAGCTACATAGATTATCCCAAGTTTTGTTTCATAAAACAAAGAACCGTGTCTTGTGCAAAAGCAATGTTGTGTTGTTGCTGTAGCTCAGAAGTCTGAGAACTTTGAACTTTGTGCACATCTTATTAATTTACCATCCTTAATAGGTTACTTCCTGTCATGTTTTCTGTTTTCTAACTATTACAGGCATCCTTTGTTTCAGAGTAGTTTAACTACTGATTCATTGCACTTCAATTTTTTTAAACTTGCATAAGCCAGAAAATGTTAGCATGGATTATATAAGGTTATTTGTGAGATTGTGATAATTCATATAGTCTATAATTAACTATTTATGGGTAATATATTGGCATTTTGTGAAAAGGCACTGATTCTGGACAATGTAAAGTGTGTATGCCTTTACTACTTGTAATGTTCTGTGGTGATATAACCGTGTTCCTAGTTAAGTATGTGGTGCTATAATCATGTTCCTAGTTAAGTATGTGGTGCTATAACCATGTTCCTAGTCACATATGTGGTGCTATAACCATGTTACTAGTTACATATGTGGTGCTATAACCATGTTCCTAGTTACATATGTGGTGCTATAACCGTGTTCCTAGTTATGTATGTGGGGCTATAACTGTGTTCCTGTGTTCCTAGTTAAGTATGTGTTGCTATAATCATGTTCCTAGTTACGTATGTGGTGCTATCACCATGTTCCTAGTTATGTATGTGGTGCTATAACTGTGTTCCTAGTTACGTATCTGGTGCTATAACCGTGTTCCTAGTTAGGTATGTGGTGCTATAACCATGTTCCTAGTTACATACCTAACCAAGCACTTAATCAGGACAAGCCTTAGTTTAACCCACTATTTTGGTAAGATTTTCATTGTGAGTCTGTTTTCATAAATAGTGTAAATTAAAACAGCCTTAACAATTTGACCTCACATAATCACAGACTATATCATATTTGTTACCCAGTGCTCACCTAGAACATACCAACATGTGATCGCACAGTTCAGAACATACCAACATGTGATCCCATGGCTCAGAACATACCAACATGTGATCCCACAGCTCAGAACATACCAACATGCAATCCCACAGCTCAGTCTTCCCCATAAAATCCATTTATTGCATACGTTAACTAACTTCTCTGCTAGAGGTCATGTCCAGTCCTGTCACAGTTCATAACCAGGTACACAAACAGGTGAGCTCTCTTGTGGGCAGGCAAAGCTTCTAGGAGAACAGGCGTGGAAACCACTTCCACAGATTTGGAACGCTGTCTGTCATAATGCCTGCTGGCTGCAACACAAAAAAAGTTACCACTTCAAAAGCTGTTACTAATGCATGGGGTGTATAAAACACTTCAGTATTACTTAAGTGTGGTGGTGGTGCTGTGGTAGCGTTGTCGTCTCACAGTAAGACGTCCTGTTCGATTTTCAGCTAGAGCATCTTGTATGTGGAGACATGCGTGAATGCCCGTACCTTCGTTGAAGGTTGTGCGTCAGGGCCGGCAACTCGGCACATAAAAATCTACTGCCAATCATTAGCGGACCGGAGTTCTGCTGTGGCAACCTCTAACCGGGAAAAGCCGAAAGACACAACAAGTATTACTTAAGTCATATGAGTTCTCTCCTCTCTCTGGTGTATTTCACAATTTCTCTCGTGTATATCACAATTTTCTCCATTACTGAACATACAGTAAATTCTAATCCACTCACCTTTTCCAGTTTCTTCCCTCATCTTCCCAAAATCATCCTTGAGCTCTTGTCTTCTGGTGCTCTCCCCCCACCCCTACAATGGTGCTCTACTGTATTGCTAAATTATACCTTTGTCTGCTCCCCACTTGTGCATATGTTCAAACTTTTTAACAAGCTGAAGTCCACTTTATAACCTGTGTGCCAGTAATGACTCCAGCTGCAGACGATAACTCTCCTGTCACACCTGCACTCTAATCCCTTCCACATTATTTCCTTACAGGTGGTTGGTGCTCTTCTGTTCTACAGAGCTAATTGCATACATGCATGCATGCATACATACGTTTATGATCATGCATCCATATGCGCATATACATATTAAAATACATACATGTGCACATGTGCATACATATGTGCATATGGGTCTACTTCACTTGACCTAAATTTCATTTGACTGACACCCATTTGACCGACACCCAATTAAACTAAATGTCATTTGACCTAAAACTCATTTGACTGACACCCATTTCACCGACAGCTTACAGTGCTGAATTTCAACATACTAAATCTTAAACCACAGACAAGCACACTTAGAACACTAATAACTAGTCCTTTCCAGAACTTAAAAACTGCTTAATAACCCTCTTAACAGAAACTGGACACTGTACAACCAAACTAGGTGGGGGACTGTGCCCCCCACAACCTCCCTAATTATATATACTATCTCTAAGATCATGCTACAGTGGGGAAAAGGGCACATACCTTTAACTTGCCTTACAGTACTCTACTCACTGCCACTTCTGCTGGGAACGCACAAAACATTTGGCAAATTACTTTACATACTTCCAATAAAAATGTAAATAGAAAAACCCACATTTAGAAACACTACAACACTACTTTCTACATGACTATCAGAATTCTAACAGTCAGTACTATAAGTTACAGTAATTCTTTTTATTACAAACAAGTCACAAGTGAAGGAAAACCCACAACAATTCTATGCCTTACTTGTCAGTGAAATGGGTGTAGGTCAAACGAGTGTCAGTCAAATGAAATTTAGGTCAATTGAAGTAGACCCGTGCATATATAATGATGCACGCATGTACATGCAAACAGATACACACACACTTATGTATAGAAGCATATATTTACTCTGGACAGTAAGACTCACATACATACAAATACACACACTTAGCTTACACAGACAGACATAGTTATTGTGGACAATAGCACTTTATCATTCACTGCTTCCAATGCAATCAAAACACAGTCTTCTCTGTAGTTGTCTAATTCATTTTAAGTATTTCTGAGCTATAGAAAAATGTAAATAGTCATGAACCAATGTGATTCCTCCTACCAGAAGTAAATGCCAGCTTAGAATTATGTGAAAAGTGTCATATACCATATTTATGGTCACTGACTACACATTTTCTCATCTATTGCACTGCTGACTATAATACACTGTGTTGTTTCCATTGCATACATGTAAAACTGTCTTACTTATCTCATGTAAAAACAAAAGTGTAATGCTACTTTTCTGCTTGGGTCTCATCTGTAAGGTAACTCTGTCCACATAAACATACTTAATTACTTAACTAAATAACTAAGTGAATTTATCTGGTACATATCTGTATCAGAACCTAAGACCTGGGACACTTGCTCTGTTCAGAGATGAGACTTCCCTTTTCCAATCTGCGATAGAACAAAAGTACTTGGGAATAACTTTGGACTTTTTCTCTGCCAAAATACATTATGTATAAAATTCTCCACCAAATAAAGCTATGCTATAAAATGTCATGCCTCCTTATGCTCAACAGTCATCATGTCCTAGCACGAAATGCCCTTATTTCCAAAATTGAATATGTACTCCACCTAATATTTATCAGTCCGGCTGAAATATACATAAAACAGCTATAAACAAAATCTGCAGATTCATTCTGCTTACAGATGTACAAATCAATCACTCTGAACGGTTAGAGTATTTCAACTGACTACCTGTGAATGAAAGAGCTACCCTTCTGTTTAGTTCACCAATAAATATAGCAAAAATGGGACACTGTCCAAGCTGCAAAACAAAATTGCAAACAGACTATGCCTCTCAACTTGTAAGAGCAACAGATGTGGGTAAAATTTAAAACTGCACAACTGCAAGTGGTCAAAACCTTTTCAGATGAAATAAGAATGTCATTTGGTCTTGATAAATGTGCAAAAGCAACATTTAAAGCAGGAAAAACTGCAGCACCAAGAAAACATCAGTTTGGGACAAGAATGTGATATAAAAGAACTTGAGCAAGAGGGAGTGTATAAATATTTTGGAACTGATGAAGGATCAACAATAAAACAGGAACAAATGTGAACTAAACTTAGTAAGGAATATTTTAGAAGCCTCAAAATTAATACTGAAAACAGCATTGACATCTAGAAAAAAGTCCAAGCTATAAACCAATTTGCTTTTCCTGTTCTAACTTACAGTTTTGGAGTGATTGATTGGCCCCAAAGGGTGTTGGATTAGTTCATATGTTTGTAGATTAGTACTAGGCTAACTGCCCTTGTGGGCTATTTTAAGCCTAGCTAATTAGTCCCATATGAGAATCAAACCTTGCATCTTGTGTCTATAAGGTAAACACCTTAACCATTATGCCAGCCTCCCTCCAAAACTCATATGTCAGAATTGGGATTTGAACCCAAGCCTCCAGAGGAAACTGCAACCTTAATGCAGTACCTTAGACCACTCAACCATCAGGAAAACAAGAAGGATGCATCGTGCTCATCAAATGCTTTTTAAAAATCATTGTTTACCAAGAGCATATATTCCCCGTTCTGAAGGAGGTATGTTCTTCCTCAAAATTGATTACATATATAGATCTGCATTGGAAGACTGTATACATATATGCTGACCTCACAAGACCCAAAAGTAGTGAAAGTTTTAAAACATGAGGAGAATAAGTCTAAGATGACTTCCCTGAGTCTAGCAGAAGCATATCAGTGTGAAGCAGGAATGGAAGTTAAACCAGAAGTAGATAAAAATCAGGCAGCAACTGAATGTGCCAAAAACCAAAAGAAAGAACATAAGGTGAAGGATCAGATGAGAAGGCAAGCAATGTGGAAAATGTATAAATATAGTTGCAAGTATAGAAAACTTTTGGAATAACCTCATGTTGATCAGGATCGAATGCAGGAATGGTTAAGGAGAGGAGAATTAAAACAAAATGTGAAAGGTTAATATTGGCGGCCCAAAACAGTGGACTACATACATGGTTTACAAAGTCCTTTGAACATGTGGGAAAAACAGACACATGTAGGTTTTGTAAAACCAAATTGGAAACAGTCACACACCTCATTGCTGGCTGTGACATATTAATGGCAGAGGGACTGTATACTGAAAGGCATAATAATGCAGCAAGACTGTTGCACTGGGGATTGTACAAACATTATGGTACTGAAGTGGCTGAAAAACACTGGAAACATGAGCCACAAAGCATCACAGAAAATGATGAAGTTTATATCACATGGGATTAGCCATTATCAGCAGTTCAAAACATAGATATGAGAAAACAGGATATAGTCTGAGAAATGACAAAATTAGCATTGCAATCGCCACACTCAGTGACTACAGTATTGTGTGTACAGAGAGACACAAAGTCATAAAATATCAGGATCTGCAGGGAGAAATATGTGGAAGAAAGATACCCAGACAGTTCCAATAGTAGTAGGAACTATGGGCCTTATAAGGAAGAATTTACAATTGTACTTAGATATGTTACCGATAAGTGTAATGCCATATGAACTGGCAAAGGAGTCATTACTGGGCACATTGTCAGTGGTGTGAGGAGCACTTCTGGCTAACATCAAAGAGTGAAACAATACTAATTTCATGAACTTTAATTGTACTTTGACTTAGGAATGGGGTCCATTCCTGTCATTGTATTAGAAACCCAAAAGACTTGGAAAAATTAAAAAAAAGGTGCAAACTACTGACCATGGAGAATGGGTCATTCCACAGAACACAGAGAGTGCCAACCATCAGTCAAGTCAGATGCCTTAATCTTCTCCGTTTAATGGCTAACTCTTATAGGTTCTTAGGTAAGTACTATGCTAGATGCCTGTAGATCAGAGTGCAAGTAGGTGTGTGCAATATTTTTTATTTTTATTTTTTATTTTTTTATTTTACATTTGTTGACCGGGCTAGTCCAGCTGGATTTATGTCCATTTTCAGTGGAGGCCCGGGGAGAAAAGCTCCAGAGGTTAAATCAATTTTAGAAATTCACAAAAAGACATAGTACAAATGTATTATGCAAAGGGAAAAATAAAATGTTAGTACATATATTATAGATCTTAACTAAAGAAAATAATCCTAAATCAGAAAGTAATTAAGTTAGAGGTTAGCTACTAGCAATACAAAATAAGAAGGTAACAAATATTAAAGTGTATAAAATGTAGTTTTGAACCATGATAGATGATACACAATTTTTTTTTTACTATATTAAGTTAAGTAATATTTACAAAGAAAATGGATAATTTGTCAGTTGAAGTAGATGAGGAAATCCAAGTGGATAAGAAAGGTTTATGATAGAGTAAGGTGAACACAGGTTAGTCTGGGTTGGTACAAGAGCAAAGCCAGAATTTATTAAGATGTATTAAAAGTTGTTTCTTAAAGAGTGGAAGAGTGGGCAAAGAGGAGATATCAGATGGAAGATTATTCCATATTTTACCTACTGAGTTAGAAAAAAGGCAATTGCCTGCAGAATTAATAATTTTGGTAATATTAACAAGTAGTTATCAGAGGAACGTAGTTGTTTCAGGTTATTATAGGGAGTCAAGAGGTTGCTAAGAGCTGGTGTTTTAGAAGGTTGGTGTAGGATTTTGTGTGCAATTAAAAGTTGTTGAAAGATGAGCTTGTTAGGGAGTTGCAGCCAATGTAGTTGCTTTAGGTTTAGACAGCGGTGAGCTCTAAACTGGGATGTGGTGGCAAAGCGGGCAATATTGTGGTAAGATGTAGTAAATTTAAGGTTACTTTTAGATAGATTAGTGTAAATAGGGGAAGCATACAGAAGGGTAGAGATAAGGTGTGTTTGGGCTAAGGTTGTCCTAGCTTCAGGTGTGAGGAAGGGCTTTATTCTGTATAGGGATCCAATCTTTTTATTAACTGCTTTTATTGTGTTGTTGATGTGACAATCATAGTTAAGATTATTATCGATAATAACACCAAGAAGTTTAGTTGAGGAATCAGGAGAAATTATGGTGTTGTCAGTTGCAGTAATACAGAAGTTTAATAAAGTAGATTTACGGGTAGGCGAAAAGAGTAATAATTTAGTTTTCTTAGGGTTAAGGAGTAGACAGCGATTGGAGAACCACTGTTCTACAGTTGAGAAGGCTGACTGAGTTTGAAATTGGAGTTCTGTTTGAGAAGAAGCAGTGCATATTATTGTGGAATCATCTGCATATTGTATGCAGGTAGTGTTAGGGATAGATGATTGGAGGTCGTTAATAAAGATGGAAAATAGAAGTGGGCCTAGGATAGACCCTTGAGGTACTCCTAAAGAGATAGGGAGGAGAGCAGATAGTGAGTTTTTCCAGAGTACGGCTTGCTGACGGTTTCCAAGATAGGAAGAAAACCAGGTTAAGGAAGAGGGATCCAGGGCCAGAGATTTTACTGTGTGCAGAAGAAGTGTATGATTAACCATATCAAAGGCTTTTGATAGGTCTATGAAAAGAGAAGATGTAAATTTGTTATTGTTACGGTTGAAGTTTATGGTGTTGGTAAAGGAGAGTAGAGCTGTGGTAGTACTGTGAGCAGGTATGAAACCATGTTGAGTGTCAGCTAGAAGGTTTTTATAGAGGAGATGGTTGAGTAGTTGTTTATGTATACATTTTTCCATGATTTTAGCTAAGGGGGATAGAAGTGCTATGGGACGATAGTTGGAGAAGTCATAAGATTTGCCTCCTTTATGGAAGGGTATGATATGTGATATCTTCCAGATTGTTGGAAAAATACCTTCTTTTATTGATCTGTTTATTAGGATGGAGACAGGGTAAGCAATGGCTTTTGCTGCTAGTTGCAGGAATTCAGCAGGAAGCTTATCTGCGGAAGGGGTGGTAGGTTTAAGTTTTTGGATAAGAGATTGTATATAAGAAGTACATACAGGTTGTAGGTGAAGGGGAGGGATAGTGTTTATTAAGGTATTTGGAGGTAGTTGAGAAGTATCAGGAGATAGTTGGTTGGCTAGAGTTTGTATAGAATTGGTGAAGAAGGAATTAAAGTTATTGGCTGTTAGTGTGGGATTATCAGGGTCAGAATCCTGAGGGTTGGGTGTAATTATTTTGCATGGGGTCAGCAGATTATTAATACAGGATCAGAATGTTTTTGGTTCCTTTTTGGTAGTTTTTTGAAGTTGAAAGTAATAGTTTTTTTTGTCTGTTAGAATGGCTTTTTTAGTACTGTTTCTAAGGTCTCTAAAGCGTTGGTGGTCAGTTAGACTTTTGGTGGTATGCCATTTATGCCAAGATTTATTTCTGAGGGTGATTTTATGCTTAGTATTTGTGGTTAGCCAGGGAGCAGTTTTAGTTTTTGTTCTAATGGTGCGACTTGGGGCGTGTTGATTGAGTATTGCTAGGAACATTGAGTTGAAGTGTTCTACTGCTTTGTTGAGTGGGGGATGTTTTAGTGGGGCCCAATGACATTGTAAAAGTTCAGCTTGAAACTGATCAGGGTTAAATTGTTTTTTTGAATGTAGAGTTCTGAAAGTGGTGGGTAAGGTTAGGTTGGTTTTGCTTCTAATGATATAGGTTAGTGAGTGGTCACTAAGGTCATCAGGAAGGATACCTGTTTGGTAGGTTTGCAAGGGGGTATTAGTGAGAATCCAGTCTAAGGTGGTAACCTTATTGTTTGTTTTATTGATTCTAGTGGGACTATTGATAAGTTGTTTGAAGCCATAGAGGTTGATATGGGAAGTAGGGTTAGCATTGTTGCAGGAATTCCAATCTATGTTAAAGTCCCCTAGGACTAGTGTTTCTTGTGGAAGTGTGATAGAAAGTTGGTAGAGTATATCTTCAAGGGTGTTGATGTTATTTCCAGGGGGGGAGATATGCACAAATGATGTTTATTGATTTAGTGGTATTGATTTGTATTTTGGAGCTAATTACTTCTGCATTTTTATTTTGAGTAAGAGTCAGGTCTAGAGGAATAAGTTTTAGTTTTGCTTTGTGCAGAATGGCTACCCCACCTCCTTTCCTGGTAGTGCGATCAAGTCTAATAATGCTATAACCAGGTGGGGTAATTTCAATGTCTTTAATTGAAGGTTTTAACCAAGTTTTGGATAGGCATAAAATATCAAACTTTTGAGTTTCAAGAAGGGCATGGAGTTGACTAATTTTGTTACAGATACTACATATATTAAGATGGGCAATGGACAAAGAATTGGAAGGCTTAGAGTATGAGAGAGATAATGGTTTAGCTTGGTTTTGTTCTATGTTGGTTATAATATGAAGTGGGTCTGGATTGGGGTGAATATCACCATCTTGTAGTAAGTGGAGAAGAGTAAGATATATCTGTTGTTTAAGTTTATAGTGAGAATCATATGTTTTTTTGGTTTGAGTTTTTATGAACTTGCAGTGTACTAGTCTGTAATATTTGGTTAGAAGGTATATGGACTGAGAGGGTGAGTGTAAATAGGATGAAGATAAAGGTGTTGTATATGTGGAGGTGCTTTTAGAGGGCAGTGAATGAGAGATAGTCTGGGAGTATTCATAAGAAGTTATGATGTAAGTAGTTACAAGAGACGATAATAATAGTATAGAGATAAGTAATCTCAGTAATGCATGGATGGATAATATGGGCATAGTGACCTAAATGGAGGTTTGCAGAGAAGTAGGATATAGTGTGATGAAGTAATGTTAGATTATAGTAATTAGAGAGGGTGGGGCAGGAGGTAGGGATGTAATGAGGTAGGTATAGTGTTTCAGAAAGGGGAGGGTGTGTATCTGCGATAATGGTAGCTGTGGTGAAGTCAGGGAGTTGTGTAGAGATTTGATTGGAGAGGAGGTGTACAGGGGTGTGTCTCTATTTGAGATAAAGGTAGGACCCCTGGGGTGGGAGAGAAATGGGGGTAGGGTGGGGAGCAGAGTGAGCCCAAGAGAGTGAGACCAGGCCGAGCGGGAAGAGCCAAAGAAGAAGAGGTCCAGGATAAAAACAATCAGTGAAGTGCTCAGAATGAAGGTAAGTAAGGCAAGGGGATATAAATATATTTGTTGTCAAGAGGTAGGAGAGAGTAGAAGCTCGAAGTAGCAGAGAAAGTAGAAAGAGGTAGTGGAGCAGAAAGGGGCTAACAGAGGGTAAGATAAAGAGAGTTTGCTAGGTATAAGCAGTTTACAGAGGAAAAAAAACCCTAGTAGAAGGGGGCCACCTAATAGCCACAGCAGGTACTTCAACCAATGCTGCTTACAGGGCTTGTGGCTTCAAGCGCGAGGCAAGTTGCTAGGGATATTATAGGGAATATATGATCAGTTGGTTGTGAGGAGGAGGGGGGGGATTGGTTGCTGGCTACTGGCAGAGCTGACTTTGGGTTTTACAATTACACTGGGAAAGAAGCATACAAAAAAAATGTTTAAAACCAGCAGGAGCTCTAGGACATACTTTCTTATATCTTTCCAGGTGAAGGCTCCCCTAAGTGGGATAGCTTTTATTCCTTAAAGTAAGAGAGGAGACAGCAGTTTTGGATAGGATGCAAGATCCAAGACCAACAGGTGGTCAGGGGGTTATACGGCTGGGAAAAGAAGGGAGAAAGGAGATAATTTAGATATAGAGCAAACACAAGCTTGAGAAAGCACTACTATAAAGTACACTTAACATTTTCATGTAAAAAACTCAAAGTTCAGCAACAGTTCTATTTGAAGTTAGTGCAGGCAAAAACAGACTAAATCATATATACTGTATAAAAGCAGCAGCTAAAACAGATAAAACATATGTATGAGCAAACTAGAGAGTGTCATGAAAGCACAAATACAACATCTAGAGCAAGGCCATGGTAACAAGATTACACTAAAATACTAGATATCCAGTCAATAATGCAGTAGAGGTCGACTAAACTACCAATATTATCACATACGACTATAATAAGCTGGGTTATGATAAGTCTCAGCATGAGCTAAATGCAGTGCAAGTAGGTTCAGTTGAGCTAAGGGGGTTACACTTAAAACCATCTGTAAATACCAAATTAAACACCAAGGATATAAAGACCACTAGGTTATTATACTTTAAAGAAAATGTACTATTCACTAAACGAAGTTGGTTAAATAAGAAATGTGTGCAGATGAGGAGTACGTAATATTATAGAAGGAGATTATAAATAACCTAAGCGAGTGTAGTGTAGTTAAAACGAGCGTGTTCTAACACCACACATTATAGTGGATTCAAAGGCCTGAATGCATGCTTTAAAATAAGTGGTTCTCACCACGGGATGTAAGCACTAGGCTTAATTTTGAAGCGCTACTATGGCACGTGTAGCGCCACTGTAAAATAAGACACGCTACTAGCACCAGGTACTATGAAGGGAAGCTAAGATGCCACGGCATTATTTAAGGCACTGAGGAAAAGAAACACGCTGTTAACACAGCATATTAGAGGGAATGATAATACAGAAAAGGGATGTTTTAAAGTCAATGCATAACACAATGGTGCAAAGAGGATGGTTGAAAACGAGCACACTACAAACTCTGCTTATAGCATGCAGTAAGTGGACTGGAAAGACAAAAATAATAGTCAAGGGCTTACTTATCAGGGGCTGGTAAGGTGAGTGTATGGTAGCTGAACATAGGAACACGCTACAAACTACGCGCGCTACTAAGACTGCTCAAGTTAAAGAGCCAGTTAACTGTTAATTGAGACCATAGGCTACAAATCCAAAGGCTGGGTAAAGGCAATATCAAGGCACTAGAAAGGCAGTGATAACTAGCTAATTCCCTGTCTAGGAAATCCATCTTTTATCTAGACGAATTGCTTCTATATTAGGAATTGAGCTCAAAGCGGTGAGAGCATACAGGTTTAAGCGCTGATCTGAATCAACTGTTTACGCACTGTACGAGTCTTGAGACCAACCATAACCCATCTAATACACAAAACTGCAGCTATAACATTAAATGTTATCACAGTTTACAAAGGTAAAGCCACATATATTTACTGTAAGTCACAGATGAAAAGCAACAACAAGTAAAAGCAAAAAAAAACACTACTTACAAAGAACGCCAAAGGCAGAGATGCACAGCAGCCAGGGAAATCTAAGGAAGAGAGGTGGCCCGAATCTGGGCAGGTATATTTATAGGTTATGAGAGGAAGTGGGATAGGATGGGAGAGGGGGAGGAGTAGGGGGCAGGCAGAAAAACGGGAGGGAGGTGATAGTATCAGTCTGGAGAAAGGAAAAAAGATTATTACAGGAGGAGGTACTAAGAGTGATAATCCAAGGGTGTAGGGGGTATAGATAGGTGAAAGTAGTAAACAATATAAGAAAGAAGTAAAGAGGTAGTAGTAATTGTGAAGTGAAGAAGGTCTATGAAAGGGAGGTAGTAGAACAGGGAAGAGCCAAAGAAGAAGAGGTCCAGGATAAAAACAATCAGTGAAGTGCTCAGAATGAAGGTAAGTAAGGCAAAGGGATATAAGTATATTTGTTGTCAAGAGGTAGGAGAGAGTAGAAGCTCGAAATAGCAGAGAAAGTAGAAAGAGGTAGTGGAGCAGAAAGGGGCTAACAGAGGGTAAGATAAAGAGAGTTTGCTAGGTATAAGCAGTTTACAGAGGAAAAAAACCCTAGTAGAAGGGGGCCACCTAATAGCCACAGCAGGTACTTCAACCAATGCTGCTTACAGGGCTTGTGGCTTCAAGCGTGAGGCAAGTTGCTAGGGATATTATAGGGAATATATGATCAGTTGGTTGTGAGGAGGAAGGGGGGATTGGTTGCTGGCTACTGGCAGAGCTGACTTTGGGTTTTACAATTACACTGGGAAAGAAGCATACAAAAAAATGTTTAAAACCAGCAGGAGCTCTAGGACATACTTTCTTATATCTTTCCAGGTGAAGGCTCCCCTAAGTGGGATAGCTTTTATTCCTTAAAGTAAGAGAGGAGACAGCAGTTTTGGATAGGATGCAAGATCCAAGACCAACAGGTGGTCAGGGGTTATACGGAAAGAACGCCAAAGGCAGGGATGCACAGCAGCCAGGGAAATCTAAGGAAGAGAGTATCTTTAAGAATCATGTGAAGCTGTACATACACATATAAATCCCAGACATATGCAATCCCTAGTGCCATTTTAAAGGAGCAGCCAGAGAGAGAGC
The DNA here is from genome assembly GCF_019279795.1 of Protopterus annectens. NCBI lineage: Eukaryota > Metazoa > Chordata > Ceratodontiformes > Protopteridae > Protopterus > Protopterus annectens. Next base: position 755,475,425 of record NC_056736.1, read on the forward strand.
ATGCATGGTCACAGTTGTAAGCTTGTATATAAGTTACTTAAAGTCAGTAAGCCTTTATAGTGATGTGTTTGTATAAAACAAAGCTGCTTAAAGAGAACTCACAAAGACTCTTCTATTGTGTCCTAGATAAGAGACATGGTGTCAGAACTGGGATCTCAGAGAGAAGAATATTCAGAGCCATGAGGTGCAGAGACGACAGTGAAGGTAAAACTGTGAGAAAAGAGCACAAACAGAGCCAGAAAGAATCAAAGGTAACGAGAAATAATACGAACTGTTTATCTGATAGAAAAGACAAAAAGGGGGCATTACAAGGACACAAACCGCATTATCAGGCAAGGAGAAAGTACGGAAGTTTGTTAACTAGAGAAAATGGTTAAAATAAAAGTATTTGATGAAAAAATTAACAGTAAAGCAAAACAAGTGTGTTTAAGGCAAAACGAGTGTGTTTAAGGTGAAGCTGAGCATGTCTATTGTAAATCGAGCACAAGAAAAGTACATTGGGCATGAAAATGGCTTAAACGAGCAAAACGAATATAATAAGAAAAAAGGGCACATTAAGCAAAAATAAAGCAAGGCGACTGCATGTGTTTTGGGCATAACTATGACTTCATATTGTATCAAGGGCAAAACTAAAGTTATTTCAAGTATCTCAAACTGTGTAAAAATGCTTGCAGTGTGTGCTTATTGCTGTGCATGTATTTCAAAGAGTTTATTATGTGCAAAGTGCAACTATTTTATGAAATATAGTCAAAGTATAGTCATTTCAAAAAGTTTCTTGTGTGAATGTGTCTATTCGCAAGGTGCCGCCATTACAGAGTACTTATTGTACTGTAAAGAGTTGCCTAGCAAGGTACCGCCATTTTCGGAACATTTTAGTGTGCTGTATGCAGCTATTCACAAAGTGCAATTACTTTGAAAAGTTATTGAGTTTTGGACAACAGATGTTCAATTTATTCACATCATGCAGTTACTTGACATGTTTCTTACACTAGTATGTGTTTTCTTGCAAAATATGACATTACAAGAGTATTACAGTGCTCATGATTTATTCAGTCACATTATTCAGTCACATTATAAACTTATCGAATGTTTCTTAAAATGATGGTAAATGACTTTAGCAAATGATGATAGATGATGATAGATGACTTTAGCATTTTAGCCTTTCCAACGATGTTACAAAAGTACCAAAATGCCCGAGAAGTTTATTTCATAAAGTCCAGTTATTCGAAGGTACTACAAGCTTGTTCATTTGCATAATTCTGAAAACCCCAAAAGGTATAAGTTCAGAGCACAAAGGCATTGGACAAATGCTGGCATTAGTTTCTGGCATACATGCATTCATATATGTTTGTGCTTATTTGCAAAACCCTTTACTGGTATGTGTTAATATGGCAGAGTGATTTAGAAAAAACCCACCGCTTGTATTTGATCAGAATATTGTATAGAACTGGAGAATATCTGAGTACGAGTAGGACATTTTCACACAAGCAGCTGATGCAGATAGAGATGCATGCACCAGGGCATTCATTTTGCTAAACCTAGCTGGGTCAGAGTCCATAGAAAGAGAGCATTCATTTGTGTATGCATCTGCAGTATATGAAGGAGAAGGTGCGGACTGCCATATTGTTGTACAAGCTGAATCAAGGGAAGACCTCTGAATGTTTGAAGCACAAGTTCAGAGAAATGTGTAACCCCCAGATGAATATTGCATTAGAGAGGCATTTGTTTTACATGAGATATCAGAAACCAGGGGAAACATTTGCACCTTATATAACTGACTTGAGAAAGAGGTAAAACGTCTTGGTTTGGTGATTAAAAGGATGAGCCGATATAGGACAGGCTTGCGTGGGTTATTAATAGTGCTGCTGTGAGAAAGATTTTACTTTGTGACAGTGATTTAACATTGAGCAAAGCTGTAGAGATTTGTCAAATTCATGAGTTGACAGAAAAACACACAAGTATGCTTGCGAGTGGCAAGAGCATGGTTTCTGTTGACTCCAGAGTAAATGTAGATAGTATGCAACATGTGGCAAATAGGAGCAGGCCCAAGAGCATGGCAGTTACAGGGTTTGCAAAGAAGCCACGTAGTTTTCCAGAAGGTTCTAAGAAAGTAGTTTGCACCAGCTCAGTGCAGTACAAGCATTAATCAGCAAAATCCAAATCTAGCTTTGTTGTTAACTGTCACAGTTGTGGTGCGAATCACGAGTCTAAAAGAGAAGTATTTAGCATATGGTCAGCAATGTCTCAAGTGTAAAAAATGGAACCATTTCCAAAAGTTTTGCAAATCAAGTAAGTTTCACACAGTTGTAAAGAAAGATCGCACAAAAAAGCAAGTTTATCAAGTAGAGCTGAAGCAGTTAGCTTTCTATGTAGATGGTGTATCTGTACTTGGTGAAAGAGCTGATGCAGTAGCAGACACATTTGCTAGGTTGAGAACTAATGAACAACTCATTGTAGCCAGTAGTGCAAAACATGCTGCTTATGGAGGTGAAGAAATTCAAACCAAAGGTTCAGTGATGCTTTCATGTTATTTGCCCAAGAACTGTTACAACTTGTTATTCTATGTAGTCTGAAGACCAGTGAAATCTTTACTGGGTCTCAAAGATAGTTTAAGAATGAATCTGCTTTCTTTTGCTAAAGAAGTTCATCATGTAAGTGGATTTCCAAAGCCATTTTCTCTGAGTATACTGATGTTTTCAATGACAAGTTTGGCAAACTTCCAGTTGTGTATTCCATGAAATTAGACCCAGAGCTCACTTCAGTAGTCAGACCAGCAAGAAGAATTCCGATAGCTAAGGATAAAGTTAAGGCTCAGTTGGATAAAATGGTGCAGCAGGTGTGATATGTCCAGTTACAGAACCAACTGAATGGGTGTCATCCATGGTCGCTGCTCATAAAAAAGGCTCAGACAAAATCTGAATATGCATCGACCCAAGAGATCTGAACAAAGCATTAAAGAGACCATATCATCCAATGTCACAGTCGAAGAAGTTGCAGCTCTAATACCAAATGGCACTGTATTTTCTGTTTTGGATGCAAATAGTTCATTTTGGCAAGTGATGCTTGTTCACAAATCTTTATTTCTAACTATTTTTGGTACTCTGTTTGGCAGATACAGATTCCTAAGGATGCCATTTGGAGTAAATTCTGCAAGTGAAGTGTTTCAGCGTGCAATGGAGCAAATTTTGTCATGTTTTCCTTGTGCCATAGTAGTAGATGATTTATTGTTTTGAGGCAATGGTGAAGCAGAGCATGGCAGAAACCTCAAGAAAGTTCTAGACAGAGCAAGTGAACTAAACTTGAAGCTCAATCCTCTGAAGTGCAAATTCAGACTTCCAGAAGTGACCTATGTAGGGCATTTGTTTATGAGTACAGGCTTGAGACCAGACCCAACCAAGCAAGCAGCTATTTCTGAGATGTCAGCACCAGATAATGTACAAGCTGTACAGTGTTTCCTGGGCATGGTCAACTGTTTAGGCAAATTTATGCCAGACTTCAGTGAGCTGACAGCACCTTTAAGAGAGCTCACACACAAAAATCTTGTATGGTCATGGTTGGAACAGCACCAGAAGGCATTTGAAAACCTCAAGCAGAAAATTGCCACCCCCACCTATTAAGATACTATGATGTGAATAAACCAGCTATTCTTTCCTGTGATGCTTCAAAATTTGGTCTGGGGGGGGGCGGAGCCTGAACGGCTAACTGAAAGCAGCAGTATTTTAGAGCTCCATATAACTTGTTAAATAACACAGGAAAAAATATTCTTTTTTTCTTCAAAGTATAAAATCGTATAGATAAAGGTCTAATTTACATAATTAGAAACTTTGGTGAAGTTTTATAAATAATTTCCTGTCAAAAAGCTTGGAGATGTAGTCACTTGTTAAAATGAGCAACTCAAGGAATTCTCACCAGGATGCTGCCTTACAGAAGGAAGTACAACAGATGGCATCTACCCTGCAGCAGTTGTCTTTGAAGATAGATGATTTTAAAGAGAACCTAGAAAATCTTAAAACAAACAGTCAAAAACAGGCTGACACCCTCAAGGAAATGCTACAACAACACCAGACAAGGATAACAGGAATAGAGGTTTCTCTAAATGACTTAGAAAGCAGACTTAAGGAAGAGGAAACACAGAAAGAACTGCTTCTTAAACAAAACACTTAGTTGGTTAATAAAGTAGATGACTTGGAAAATAGGGAGAGGAGAAATAACACCAGGATTTTTGGATTACTTGAAAACGCAGAAGGTGAGGATATTATTTCCTTTTTATCAAGCTGGATCCCTGACTTTTTAAATTTAAAAGAAGGACTTTCCTTTGGCATTGAAAGGGCACACAGAGCTCTTGGGAAACCTGCCACTAACTCAAACTCTCCTCCTAGGTCAATAATTATCAAAGTTCTTTCATACTTGGACAAGGAACTGATTTTAAGATCTGCTTGGAGGAAGGTACCTCTAAAATATAAACAGAGGCTGATAAGATTTGATAACGACTATTCATCTCAAATAATGGAACAAAGGAAGAAAGTGTGGCCAGTGATAACGTTTCTGAAACAAAATAACATCAAGGCACAACTTACATATCCAGCTAAGATAAGAATACTGTATGCCAATGAGATGAGGACTTTTACTGACTTAGAGGAAGCCTCTTCATTTATTAAAACTAATAATGCGATTACTTTACCAGAAGATATGGATTGGATGTCACCTTCTCTCAAGAGAAAATTTGGTCTAGGCACAGTTATACTTCAAGTGGGCAGACCAGCAGCCTATGCATCGAGAACGCTAACCCAAACTGAGATGCAGTATGCTCAAATTGAGAAGGAGCTTTTGGCAATAGTATTTGCATGTTCCAAGTCTCATGATTATATTTATGGTCGAGCTATTCAGACTGAAACTGACCATTAACCTCTAGTTACTATTCTAAAGAAGCCTATGCATTCCGCTCCAGTTAGATTACAAAGAATGATGCTCAAATTGCAAAATACAATTTCAAAATGGTGCACACAAAAGGCAAATTGCTTTATCTGGCTGATACCTTATCCAGATTGCCCAGAAATATAATAGAACAGCTTGATGCAGAGAAATTTGACTTTGATGTGATATCAGTGCATGATTTTTCCACCATTAGACTTAATGAGTTAAGAGATCACACTAAGACTGATCCAATTTTGCAAAAGCTCAACCACTATATTAATATTGGATGGCCATCAAAGCAATCAAGTGTACCACCTGAAATGCAAACCTATTTTCCTTACAGAGATGAAATGTTGATGGAAGACGGCATTATTTTCAAAGGTCCTAAAATTATTGTTCCTGCTTCCATACAACAAGAATGTATCCAGATACTGCATCGTGGTCACTCAGGGTCCACATCCAATAAGAGAAGAGCTACAGAATTAGTATTTTGGCCTTCATTACCAAAAGACATTGATAAAGCACTTTCTTCTTGTTCAGTAAGCGATAGTACTAGACCGCATTTTTAAAGAGAATCACTTCAGGTAAGTCCAGTTCCTGAACTATCTTGGTCAACAGTTGCAGCTTATATCTTTGAGTGGAACAATCAACACTATTTGGTTTTGGTAGACCCTTACTCAAAATGGTTTGAAATCGATCTACTACATAACCTAACATCCATTGCTGTTATTACAAAGCTGAAACATCAGTTCTCAGTTCATGGTAGTCCATACAAATGTTTTTCTGACAATGGTACTCAATTCACTAGACAGTTGTTTCAGAAATTTGCGAAAGAATGGGACTTTGTCCATGTCACTAGCAGTCCTGAATATCCTCAGTCCAATTGTTTAGATGAACATGCAGTGCAGAGTGCAAAGCAATTACTTGACAGGTCAAAGTGGGACAATACCGATGTATTCTTGAATTTGCTTAATCTCAGAAGCATACAGGTTTATAGCCTGCTACAGACCACCCTCCCAAACTCAGGAACCCCACTCGGCCTTCATGAGAACACTGGAAAATATGAAGGTCTCTCCAAACAGCATTATATTGGGTGACTTCAACTACCCTAACAAAGACTGGGAGCATTACTCTAGCTCCAACACCCTAGCCCGAAGGTTCCTAGAATGTATAAACTCAAATGCTATGGAACAACTTGTTGCCACTCCCACAAGAGGGGAAAACATACTGGACCTGATCATCAGCAACATGGGGACTCTATGCTCCAGACCAGAAGTGTATCCCTCACTGGTAAGATCAGACCATAAACTAATCTCACTAGATATTCACATCCCAACCCCAGCCCCTGCCCAGAAAACCACAGTGAAAAACTTCTCTAAAGCAAATTTCACACTCCTCAAAACCGAGGTGGAAGCCTTTATAAATGCATTATATGAACACCTTCAGGAATGCATGGATCATGCAATCCCAAATAAAACCAAGACCCAATCCTCCAAAGTTAGGTGTCCTGTCTGGTGGACCCCAGCCATAAACAAACTGTACAATAGAAGGAGGAAGCTACTACATGATAGAGCAAAATCCCAAAAAGGGAAGGCATCTCTGATCAGCATTAGCAAAAAACTACAGGCACGCATAAAATCGTCTAAGGCCAGCTTCGAGAGAAAAATTGCACAGGACACTAAGGATAATCACAAGGCTTTCTTTAGTTATGTTAGGAACCTGGGTGGGAATTCCCAGATATGCTTAGAACTAGTCCAAAATGACAAAAAATACACCAAACCCACAGACATTGCCAACATCCTAGCTGACAGGTTCAGCGCAAACCTCTCCCCCCTTCCCCACCAAAAGGGTAAATATCTATCCCAGCAGAGTGCTGCCCCCCTGACATCTCAGCTGCTCAGGTAAGAGCTGCCCTCTCCAAAGCAAAAAACACAGCATCAATGGGACCAGACGGTGTCCCGGGCTGTGTCCTACATGAACTCCAAGAAGAACTAAACCCAAACATAAAACTACTGTTCAATCTCAGCCTTACTACAGGATATGTACCCAAAGAGTGGCGTACAGCAACAGTGGTCCCTCTCCACAAAGGTGGTGCCTCAACGGATCCTGGAAACTATCGCCCCATAAGCCTGACTAGCTTGGTCTGCAAAGCTATGGAAAGGATCATCATGGAGTTCATAAATAAAGATATTAGAGACCTACAGACACTGAATCCTACCCAGTTCGGCTTTGTTAAGGACAGATCCTGCCTCTTAAACCTGGTTGATTTCTTTGAAACAGTCACCAAGGCCATTGACGAGGGGAAGGTGGTCCACACAGCCTACCTGGACCTTGCAAAAGCCTTCGATACAATACCCCACTCGGGCATTATAGATAAGCTCACCAGCTTAAATATAAACCCCTATGTCACTAGATGGGTTGCAAACTGGCTCAAGGACAGAACCCACATGGTTAGAATTGCTGGAGCTATGTCAGAGTCCAAACCAGTTACATGTGGCATCCCACAAGGCTCAGTCCTGGGACCTCTCTTGTTCGGTATATATTTCTCGGAGGTACAGTCTAACATGGAAGGACTGTGGCTGACCAAGTTCACAGATGACTGCAAACTGGGCACCATAATCGACTCTCCAGCCGACACAAGCATCCTACAAAAGGGCTTCATAGAAACAGACAACTTGTGCCAGAGCCATGGCCTCAAGCTAAACGCCAAAATGTGTATAGTCATCCCCTTTGGCAAAAACAAAGTGCCCACAAATTACCACATAGGTGGTAATCCATTAAGTAAGGAAGAAGTAATTAGGGACCTGGGGAACCAAGTTGATAGCAATCTCTCATTTGACAACCACGTGGCCAAAGTGGTTAGAAAAACATTTTATATAGTCCACCTAATCATGAAGGGATTCACATCTAGATCAGGGAGGTCATTGTGCCTCTTTACTCATCCCTCATCAGGCCCATAATTGAGTACAATGCCCCTTTTGGGATGTACCTTACCAGACACCTGCAGCAACTGGAAAGACCTCAAAAGTACCTCACCAAGAGGATCAAAGGGCTCAAACAGATGCCATATGCTGCCCGGTTAAAGAAACTCCAGCTCTACTCAGTGTCATACTGTCTGCTCAGAGGCGATCTGTGCCTGACGTATAAAGTCATGTCCAACCCGGAATTAATGGACATGCTGCACCTCAGAAAATCCAAATCCCATCGAGCTACGCGCTCGAGAGACTTGAACCTCAGCACTGAAATAAATAGGACATGCTGGAGGGACAGATTCATAACCCAGAGGCTCCCTTCACTCTGGAATAAAATCCCAGTCCAGGTTAGGCAGAGTCCCTCATTGACTCTCTTCAAGAGGAATCTTGATGAGTGGATGGGAAATAGTAGGTTTACCCCAGGTATCACTTCTGTGTCACTGTTAGACAGAGGCACAGTATACTAACCTCGAAAAAGGGCATAGCAAAATTAATTTAAAATGGGTGGCGAAAGCCAAACACACTCTGGCTAGGCTTATAAATGCCCTAGGGCAGATAGCCTAGTATGAACCTATGAACCTATGAACCTATACCCTGTGACGATATTCTTGGCTCATCTGCTCAAAGACTACTTTCCAAGCAAACTAGAACTATGCTGTCTATTTTTTCCACTTTGTTGCAGCCTAAAACTAGTAACAATGAAACCATCAAGGCTCAGTTGTTTAAGAAGCATAATATCTAGAAATTGAGTTACGACAGATCGAGCAGATTACTTCATCCGTTGAGGGAAGGAGAGATGGTATGAATCCAGATAACATAAAGATTTGATCGAATAGGACAGATTACAGGTACTTGTGCCAAGCCGAGATCCTCCTTGGTAGACTCTGAGGGGTGGACTATAGGAGAAACCACAAACATCTTCTTCCTGTACCAGAATCATCATCATTGAAATCACAACATTGTTTCTGTGATGCAGACTCTAAATCAAAGAGTGAATCAGACATTGTTTCCAGACCAGAATGTGTTCAAAATTCTGATTCCATTCCATAAAATAATTTGAACATTCCACAGGTCAAACATTTTACAGAAACTGTTCCAGTTGCTAAATCTAATTCCCAGTTTTATGTCACATGATATGGGTGAGTATCTAAGCCTAGTGTGCAATACGCAGCAACGTGGACATGATTGTATATACATGTTAGTATTGTATAATGCATGACTAAGGATTACCTGTGATTTCTGCATGCCAAACAGTCTCATAACAATTGTATGATCTATTTCTCAAAGTGGGGGGATGTAGATCAGAGCATAACTGTGTGTGTGTGTGTGTCTGTGTGTGTGTATGTGTGTGTGTGTGTGTGTGTGTGTGTGTGTGTGTGTGTGTGTGTGTGTGTGTGTGTGTGTGTGTGTGTGTGTGTGTGTGTGTGTGTGTGTGTGTGTGTGTGTGTGTGTGTGTGTGTGTGTGTGTGTGTGTGTGTGTGCGCTATATCTTTAAGAAGCATGCAAGGCTGTACATGCACGTATAAATTCCAGACATGTTTAATTACATTTTGAATGAGCAGTCATACTGATAGCGTGCGTGATCGCAAATGTTAGTTTGTATATAAGCTACTTAAGTTAGTCAGTAAACATCTATAGTGATGTGTTTGTATAAAATAAAGCTGTTTGAACAGAACCCATGAAGACTCTTCTGTTGTGTCCTAGACAGAGCGACAATGCCCTTATGGGCCATTTTACACCCAGCCAATGTCCATTTTTCTGCCTGAAATAACCTGTAACATTTGGTTATAGACTGGCCTTATCCATGCCACGGTTGATAATTATATATTCTCCCTAATGGTAATAACTGGGATCATACTACAGAAAACTTTGAGGGGCCCATGCAAGGGATAAAGCATTTACGATCTGCCTCTGTCTATTAATAGTATATTGGGCAGTCCTGAGGTAAAATTTCTGTTTCCCATCCATAGATCTAAGTTGTGCTTGAATATAGACAGGGATGAACTTTGTTTAATGTGAATGGGGAATATCTTCCAGAGCAGATGTGCCCTTGGTGAGATATACCCATCTTTCCAAACCTTTCTGTTGATGCTGCAGAAGAGATTTAGATCCCTAGACTGAGCATTTCTGATGTCATTTGACTTGCTGACGTGCAGTAAATCCATCAGTAATGGGTTGGAGGAAGCCTTGTATGCCAGACACAGGTCACCCCTTGGCAGTCTGTAGGATACCGAGCATAGTGACAAGGCTTTGAGTCAGCCCATGTAGGACATGTTGTTTATGCCTTCTGTCGTTTAGAAAGGTATCTCTGTGGGTGTTCCAGTTGTTGCATGTGTTTGGACAGATACATGCCAAAGGGGGTCATTATGTTCAATGATTGGCCTAATGAAGACTGAGTAAAGGGGGACAATCACACCCCTAGATCTAGACACAATACCTTTATTTATAAGCTGTGCAATATTAAAGGACTTTCTATCAACGATAGACACATGTTGGTCAAAAGTAAGGTCATGGTCCATGCAAGCTCCCAAAGCCGAGCAACTGGGTTAACTCCCAGGGGTGTATTGCTATTGTTCCCTGGGTAGATGACTTTCCAAATTATACAATAATGCATTTTTTGGCATTTAATTTCAGTTCATAATTTAGGCATCAGTTATTTATTTCAGATAAACCTTCCTGAAGGATGGCTAACTCATTTGGGGATTCAATGATTACTCCTAGCTTGCAGTCATCTTCAGACTTAGTCAAACAGTGCCCTTTGGTATTGGATTTCACTTCAGAAAAGCAGACTTCAAATAGGAGAAGTGCCAGTATAGAGCAGTGGGGGACTGCACTGGTGACGGGACTCTTTGCTGAGATAACTTAACTTTTTTCGATTTCTTGCATTTTTATCCATCAGACATTTGTCAGTCCAGCGTGTGACATCATTTATTCCCAGCTTATCTATCTTTTTTACTATGCCTGAGCAAGGAATTGTGTCAAAAGCTTTGGCCAGGTCAAGGTATACGATCTGCACCATTTTGCCTTCATCCATTCCTTTGAGTAAGAATGGCCTGCCCTTAATGAATCTAATGTAAGCCGACCACATCGCAGCACAACCTCGGCCCTCCTGGCTTTCACCAATGCCATAAGCAACAACCGTAACAACAACTACATCTCTTCGGCCCTCTTCTTGGATCTCTCCAAGGCATTCAATATGGTTGATCACCAACTTTCGCTACACACCCTGAAAACCTTCCACCTAGATTCCAAAGCTCTGTTACGGCTTAAATCCTACCTCAGTGGGAGGCAGCAGGCAGTTCACTGGAAAGACAAGCTCTCTAACCTTCTACCAAACACCCTTGAAGTTCCACAAGGCTCAATATTAGGGCCCCTGCTGTTTTCCATCTTTATTAATGACCTGTACACGGTCATCCCAAATATCAGCTGTATCCAATACGCTGATGACTCCACCCTGATTTGCTCTGCTACATCTCCTTCAGAATTGAGGTCTGCTACCCAGTCCACCTTTAATACTATAGAAAACTGGCTATCTGAACATCACCTGTTATTAAATCCCAAAAAAGCCAAAATGCTGTTTTTCTCACCTACACAAAGGTCTGCTGCATTTACCTTCAACATTAATGCAAAGGATGGCACTGTTATCTCCCCCGACCCCTCTAAAAAACTTCTAGGTGTCATTATTAAAAATAACCTAAAATTTGACTTGCATGTCAATCAATTAATCAAGAACATCAATAAAAAACTAGGATCTCTGTATAGAATAAAAGCCTTCTTAACCCCCCTGCCAAGATTGCCATAGCCCGCACCCACCTAATCTCAACACTTCTATATGCCTCCCCTCTTTTCTCTAATCTAAACAAGTCGGTCCTAAATAGATTGTCAACCTGTTGCAATCACATTGCGAAGTTTGCCACTGGCCTGCCATTTAGGACACACCACTGCATTAACCTCAAACAGCTTGGGTGGCTAGAACTTCCCAGTCTAATCCAATACAACCTTCTGACTATAGCTAAACAAATTCTCTATAATCCAGATAATACACCATTCCTAAGGAATATTATCACCCCTCATAACAATCAGAGACTGCTTAGATCCTCAAACAAATTACTAATTCAGACAATCAAAATTAACAATACAGCTGGGGATGCCCTCTTTGCAAACTCTGCAGGTAGAGTTTGTAATCTCCTTCCAGCCAGAATTACTTTGCTCTCCTCCCTTTGCCAATTTAAAACCAAACTCAGACAACATCTGGCATTAAACTGGCTTTGCCACTCTAACACGCTGGACTGACAAACCTCAAAACAAAACACATGCAACACATACTTCAATAAATCAGTGTGTCGACCAATCTCAGCCCTTAAGGCCAAACACCTTGCCTGATACACTAGTAATAGGTGACTCCATAGTCAGACACACTGATGTCCCACTGACCAGGCTGAACAAGGAGAAGGTGACTCTGAGCTGTCTATAGGGAGCTAGGATCTCTCAGGTCACTCCAAAGCAAGTACAAATATGACTCCCAATGTCCATGCTGGTGTGAATGACCTGAGAGCCCAGGCTGGTATGACCCTGACCCTGAGCAGCATCTTGCCCTCACCAAGAATGATACCACAATACAAAGACAAGATGATCAGCTTTAACAATTGGCTCAAGTACTGGTGTCATTCTAAGGGGATCAATGTCTGTCTGCCTGGGATGATATGTTGGACAAGCCACGCTGCTTCACAAGGGATGGCTTACACCTGTCACCACTGGGCTCCCGGATATTGGCTAAGGCTCGTGCCTTTTTAGGCAAGGCTCAAAAGACAAACCCACCTCCTTAGAAAACAAAAATGGAAAAAAACAAAGGGTAATGCTGCTCAATGCCAGAAGTCTAAATCTCAAGATGCAGGCACTCGATGCACTCCTCAGCATGGAGAACATCTCAGTAACTGAAACCTGGTTCAAGGCTCCTGAGAGCACCCCAGCACTACCAGGCTATACCTCAGACATGCTTTTCGCCCCAAAACCTGGGGTCCATATTCATCAAGGACACCCACACCTCCAGGTTAGTAGCAACACATGAAGCATCAGAGACCATAGGCAAAACTGCTATACAACTGGTAGCATGTTACAGACCACCCCCCCCCCAATCTCAAGAACCTCACTCAGCCTTTCTGAAGACATTGGAGGATATGAATGTATCACAAAATACCATCATACTGGGAGACTTCAACTACCCAAACATAGATTGGGTACATTATTCTAGCCCTAATACCCTAGCCCAAAGGTTCCTGGAATTCATAAATTCAAATGCACTGGAACAACTAGTCACCTCTCCCACTAGGGGAGATAATATACTAGACCTGATCATCACAAACATGGGGACAAAATGACTAGTGAGATCTGACCACAAACTAATCACCCTGGATATACATATCCCACCTCCACCCCCAGCACAAAAGACCACAGTGAAAAACTTCAAAGCAGACTTCACTCTTCTTAAGACTGAGATGGTATCCTTTAAGCCCACTGTGCCAGTGGACACCACATCCCACAATGCTTCACAAATGCTTTCTATGGACATCTCCAAGAATGCATGGATCATGCAATCCCAAACAAATCCAAGTCCCTCTCCACCAAATGTAAGCGTCCTGTCTGGTGGACGTCAGCCATAAACAAATTGAAGAAGGAAGCTACTGAGTGAAATCCCATGAAGGGAAGACATCTCTGATCAACATTAGCAGAAAACTACGTTCTCTCATAAAAACATCCAAGGCAAACTTTGAGAGAAAAATTGCACTAAAGACAACCACAAAGCCTTCTTCAGCTATGTTAGAAACCTGGGTGGAAACCCTCAGATATGCTCAGAGTTGGTTCACAACAACAAAAAATACACTGAACCCACAGATATTGCTAACATTCTGGCTGACAGGTTCAGTGCAAATTTCTTCACCCCCAAAAGAAGAAATACTTATCCCAGCTGAATGTAATCTCCTGTCATCTCAGATGTCCAGTGAGAACAGCCTAAACAAAGCGCCTCTAAACAAAAAAACACAGCATCAATGGGACCTGATGGTATCCCGGGTGTGTGTTACATGAACTCAAGAGGAGCTAAACCCACACATAAAAATTCTATTTAACCTTAGCCTTTGGGATATGTACCTGAACACTGGCGTACAGCAACAGTGGTCCCACTCTACAGACCCTCCATAAGCTTGACTAGCCTGGTCTGCAAAGCTATGGAAATAATCATTATGGAACTCATAAACTGAGGACAGAAGCTTGACTCCACCCAATTTGGCTTTGTAAAGGGCAGATCCTGCCTTTTAAACCTGGTTGACAACAGTCACTAGAGCCATTGATGAGGGCAAAGCAGTCCATACAGCATACCTCTCAGGCATCATAGATAAGCTAAACAGCTTAAAAGTAAACCCTTATGTCACTAGATGGGTTGCAAACTGGCTAAAGGACAGAACCCATAAAGCCAGTCACAAGTGGTGTCCCACAGGGATCTGTCCTGGGACCCCTCTTGTTCGGCATTTATTTCTCAAATGTTAAAGCAAACATGGGAGGGCTGTGGCTGACAAAGTTCACAGATGACTGCAAACTAGGATACACCAGCAGATACACACATCCTACAAAAGGCCTCACTGAAGCGGACAACTCGTGTAGTCAGTCCGCCTTAAAAAAAATAAAAAAAAAAAATGTATATCCTGGAAAAAAAAAAACAAAAAACCAAATTATCACATGACAGCACAGCAACACTGTAAAGGAAAAAAGGTAATCAGAGACCTAGGGACTCATTTGACACCCACGTTGCCAAAGTGGTTAGTTGCACACCTCATCATGAAGGATTTCACATCCAGATCCAAGGATATCATTGTACCCTATATTCCTCCCTCATCAGACCCATGATTGAGTACAATGCCCCATTTGGTATGTACCTCACCCAAAGCTGGAGAGAAAAGGATCAAGGGTCTCCAACATATGTCTTATTCTGCCAGACTAAAGAAACTTCAGCTCTATTCAGTAGCATATCTCTGCCTGAAGGCCATGTCCAATCAGGATCTGATGGACATGCTCCACCTCAAAAATCCAAATCCATCAGGACCACGAGCTAAAGACTTAAACCTCGGCACAAGTATGAATAGGACATGCTGGAGGGATAGATTCATAACCCAGAGGCGTCCCATGCTTTGGAACAGGATCACTGACTCTCTTCAAGAGAAGTCTTGATGAGTGGATGGGAGATCGTAAGTTACCCTAGGGGTCACATCTGTGTCACTGCTAGACAACAGTAAACTAATTCTATTATATAAGGGGACCTTCACTGTGTCACTACTAGACAGAGGCACAGTATTCTAGATTTATTCTGTACATTTTTGTACCATTTCATGGGGTGGCAAAAGCCACATCACTATGGCTAGGCTTACAAATGCCCCAGGGCAGATAGCCTAGTACTATGCTATGAAACTATGAAACTATGATAACCCTCCTCATAAATGTATATAATATATTACTTTCTGCCTACTGACAATGTATTCCCCTGACTTAAACTAGGGATAGCTATACCTGTAAACTTGTTCTATCTAATGTTTTATTCATGTATCCTCTGTAATTAACTTACCTGTAATTATGTATTCATTGTTATAATTTTGACTCTGACTAACTTGGAGCTTTTCTCCCCGGGCCTCCACTGAAAATGGACATGTATCCAGTCAGACTATCCTGGTCAACAAATGTAAAATAAATCACTAAATAAATAAACTGATTTTTTTGAGATTTACTATGTCCTGCTTGATTATTTACTTGATAAGTTTTTCCAGTGGCTTTGCATGTGAGGCTGGTGAGACGTATGGGTCTGTAATTGCCTGTGTTTGTGTTAAGTCTTCCCTTATGCAGGGAATGACTGGAGCTGTTCTGTATTTGCTTGGTACAAAGCCTGCATGGAGGCTGAGACTGAACAGTGTTTTTAGAGGTATAGCTAAATTGTGTTTGTGATATTTAAGATGTATTCAGGGATATTGTTAGGACCCATCAATGCAGCATTTTTAGCTTTTGATAGCACTTTTTGAACTTGGTCTTGTATAAACGTGAGGTGAGCCAGTTTCAGGTGTATCTTGAGTGACAGATGGAGGGGGTGGGAGCACGGGTAAAGTTAGAGCTAAATTTATCGGCCAGTAGTTTCACTATATTTTCAGTCTCAGTATAGGTAACATCATTCACAATCAGCTCAGCACATTAGTACATTGGTTTTATGAGATTACAAACATAACTAAAAAAAGCGTTGTGATCATCTTTGGCTTGGTTAGCTATTTTAGCCTCAAACTTGGGTTTGATGGATTTTATTAAGCTCCTGAATTGTCTGATATTCTGGGAATTGCCCTTCCTTCTGATCAAAATTCTTTTTCTTTATGTATAAAGCTTGTTGATGTTATGGTTCCAACATGTGGGCTTGTTTCTGGGGTTTGCCTTTCACTTGTTATGGGGTACAGCTGCATCTATGCAGGTATTTACATACTGCTATAATGTGGTGGTGTTAGTTTCTGTGTGTTCAGTGGAGTTAACTGGGTTTGGTGCAGTTTTAAAGCTTGCCAATGTATCTCTTCGGAGTAGGTAGTTTGTCTTACAGAAATTTCTAAAGGTACATTGGGTGGAAGGAATCTCTGGTTTCACTTTTATTTTGAAGGAGATGGCTTTATGGTCAGACCTAACAAGTGATGAAGATACACAAAGGATGCTCTAAGATGCTCCCATATTCATAAGGACAAGATCCAAGATGTTATTTACCCTACTGTGTACTCTGACTAATTGTTCCAGGGCATTTGTACTGACAAAGTCCAGGAATCTCTGTACTTCTGCATTAGTGGTGGTGTAGGTTTTCCAGTCTGTAGTTGGATAGTTTAGATCACCTAGGAAATGGTATTGGGTTTAATACTGAGTGATTTTAGTTCCTGTAGATAGGTTTTGTAGCTTTCTTGTTTTATAGAGGCAGTTCTATAGCTAGCTGATATATGGGAGTCTACTTTATTCCCACGAAAGCTGAATTGCTCGAATACAACTCGTGCGAACCATAACGAGCGAAATGTGAATACGACGCACGCACTAAACCATGAAATTTGAAATCTCCTAATCTACTCCTAACCCTACACTAAACCATACATACACAACTATCTATGCACTATCCTTAATGCCTCCCTAAACCTAAGGTCCGTAACTACCGCACACTTACCCTACTCAGCTATACCCAAACAAACTAGATATTCCACACACATACACTTAACAAAACCCTACACTAAACCTTAAACCTTACATACATTACCTATCTATGCACTTACCTTAACCCGCACCTTAACCCTAAGGTCCGTAACTATCGCACACTTACCTTACAGAGCTATTCCGCAGATGGGCCAACCATGCAAATTCAATATTTTCACTTTTGCGGTTTAGTGCGTTCAATGTACTCTCGTTTTGCTCGTTATGTGTCTTGCAAATTGTATTCTAGTGTTTCGGCTTTCACGGGATTAAAGTAGACCCAATATATGGTACGGGACCTTTCTGATGGTTCTTTGGACATGAAGATGCTCTAGTGCATCGTACTGCTTTACAATCCTTGACGTGAGCCATCTCTGGATGTAGACTGAGTCACATGCTCCTTTTTCTCCTGATGTGCAGCAGTTGGTCTAAACATGTGGAAGGTGTTAAAGCCTTGCTCAGCTGGAGTGTTCTGTGCTATTTCAAGCTATGTCTCAGTCACTACACAGATGTCAATGTCCTCCAGGGTGAGGGGATTGTAGGGAGGGGAGTTTATTATTTCATCTCCTAACATCGATCAGTAACACCTTCATATTTTCCTTTACTTGTTTCGTTATGTTGGTACATTTATCAGGTTGGCATTGTCTAAAAGGCACTGTGGGGGTGAACAATGTCTTTGACTATAATCAAAACCTACACGGGACAGATGCAGGCTATCCTATGTGAAGCAGAGTGGTATGTCAATCAAAGACTGAAATAGTATTAATACGGAATCATTCTATAATCTTCATTACAAATAACATTACTTAAACTTCCATTTACACCCACCAAGGTTAAACAATCTGTTTTTTTTTTTTAACAAGAAGCATCTTTGTTGAATTACCACTTATGACACAGGCAATCATACATTTACATAAATGAAAACAAACTATATTGACATATTTTCAGTTACAAACATTATACATCGCATATAATCTTCTATACAGTCATTGTCAATCGACCGTTACATGGTTCATTCAATTCCTGCTTTCCTGTAAACCTCATTTCTCCTCCAAAATATTATTCTGCATGTACGGTTCCCACAATTCCCATTTTTTTCAAATTGCTCCTATCTTTTCTAAAGATCCCACTTCCAGTTCTTTTATCTCTGTTACTTTATTCACTACTTATAATATGCTTGGTTTAGACTTTGGTTTCCACTTTCTAGTAATTGCTTTTTGGCAGTTACCAGAATTGAACTCGGTAAGGCCTTACTATGTTAAGGCAATTCTGATTTAGTATCACTGCTCAAAAATAATTTCCTTAGTTACACTTATTTGCTCACCCAGTATCTCTGACAAAGTAGTCTGCAAGTCATTTTTAAAGTAAATGTCTTCACAATTATCTCACCAATTTCTTCCTCATTAAACCTTCAACAATTGCAATTTACCTGAGGAGAAATTCTTTGGAGTCTGGGCTATGAAAATATCTATGCAAGAGCTTCTAAGGAAAAATCCTAAATCTTCTAGACTTTGTTGCTTATTTGGAAGACATACAAATATCCTCGTAGTTTCTTTGTGAATTGCTTATCCAGTCTTTCTTCCCAATCCTTTCTAACCTCCTCTGATTGACTCCAACACCTATCATGCAATATTTTATATGCTTTGCTAATTATCCATTTTTCAACAGCAGCTTCTGTTCTGGGTTCTGCTAAACCCTAGCAGTGCTGGTCTTTCATTTAGGAGCCCCCTATTCTCTTTGCTCTACTCTATCAGTTCTTGATAGGGAAGGCGATCTCTACTCGGCAGTCCAAATGTATTCTTGGATTCTTTCCATTGTCTTGCTTTTCCCTAATTATTTGTTTCCAATATCTTGGTTCCTTTGCCAATTTCCTCCAGTAAATTCCATCTGTCTCTTGCCTATTCTCTCTACCTTAATTGCAGCCATCTCTATCAGCAGAATCTCCTTTCTCCAGTCTCATGTTGGCTTAGTTCTTAGAATACTTTCTGCTGCTTTATGAATATAATATTCTGTGCGGTTATTGTTTTTCTCCTTAAGGATCTGCATCCAAAATCACAGTCTCTTCTTATTTCTTGAGCTTCCCCCTGTTTCATCATCGTCCATTTCCACTTTGAATTATAGCTTTTTGCTTTTGCTAAGTATAGGAGCCTTAACTGTGTAGCCCTGAAATACCCCTTCAAATCAGATAATCCCAAACCAGCTTGTTCTTCATAGGTTCATGGGTGTTTATTAGGTTAATGACCACAAAGGCCTTTTTATGCCTAGCCATGTATCGCAAATCTCTGACCAGTTCTGGTACCCTTGATAAGTGTAAGCAGGAGCTTGGGAGATGAACCATTTACAGGTTACCTCTGTCCATTAGAGACATTGGTGTCAAACCAGGGATGAATTTCCTGCTCCTCATCCTATTGTCCAAGTTACATTTGAACTGGTTTAGGGATGGGAAGCAAGTTCTAGAAATGTGGTAGTCCCTGGGATACATACCTGCATCCCCAGCAGGTTCTATTTATTTCACATTCAAGGTTTAAGTCATAAGAATGGGTAATTCTGGTGCTTTTTTTTTTTGCAGATACGCAGGAGATCCATCAGAGTGGGGTCTGACAATGCCTTGTATGCCAGACATAGATCTCCCCTCACCAGTCTAGGAGACAGAATACAGAAATAGGGCCTTGAAGCAGGCTGCATAGCACATGTTACTTATGCCCTGTATTCTTTTAGTAAGGAACCTATCTGGATGTTCCACTTGTTGGATATGTCTGGTTAGGTACTTAACAAAGAGGGCATTGTACTACATGACAGGTCTGATGAATGCTGAATACCATGGAACAATGACTTCCTTGGATTTAGATGCTATAATTATGTTTATAAGTTGCACAACATAGAATGATTCCCTCACTACTATAGACAAATGATGGTCAAAGGCTAGATTACTATGTGTGTCCCCAAGTCTCTGACTACTGGGCCACCTCTTAGGGGTGTGTTGTCAACAATAGTTACCAGGGGTGGATGACTTACCAAAGGATACTATTATGCATTTCTTGGCATTTAGTTTTAGTCCACGGCTCTGACACCAGTTATTTTTCTGTGTCAGCCCTTCTTCACGAACATTTGTGTCAGAGGAAGATTCATTGACAGCTCCTAATTTGCAATCATCTGCAAATTTATTCAACCAGAAACCACTGGCATTGATCTTGACTTCTGAGAAGTAAATGACAAAAAGAAGCTGTGCCAGGACCAATTCCTGAGAGACTCTGCTTGTGACTGGCCTCTTTGTAGAGGTGGACTCTGCAATTATAAACTACTGGGTCCTGTCTGTGAGCCAGCTGTCTATCCATTGGGTGACATAAGGGTTTGTACCTAACCTCTTGAGGATGTCAACAATGCCTGAGTGGGGTATTGTGCCAAATGTCTTGGCCAGGTCAAGGTAGGCAGTGTAAACCATTTTGCCCTCATCTATTGCTTTGGTGACCTTCTCAACGAAGTGCACTAGGTTGAGTAAGTATGAACTGCCCTTGATAAAACCAAACTGGGTTGGGTCTAGTGGCTGGAGGGTTCCTATGTCATTATTGAGCATTTCCATGATAAATCTTTCCATGGCTTTACATATAAGTCTAGTGAGCCTTATGGGTCTGTAGTTTTCAGGGTTTGTAGATTGCCCACCTATGTGCAGAGGGATGACTGTTGCTGTTCTCCATTCATGAGGCATGAAGTCTGTTTGGAGGATACAGTTAAACAGAAACTCCAGATGGCCTGATAAGTCATGTTTCATGCTATTTAGAAGGCATCCTGGGATATTGTCTGGGCCCATTGATGAAGTGTTCTTGTCTTGGGGAGAGCATTAAGGATCTCTGGAGGTCACCTCCAAGGAGCATGGTGGACAGCACTGCTGCACAGGTGCCCCGTCCATGGGCATTTTCGCACTTCTGGGCAAGGGTGGTGCACCCATCATGGCCAGGTTCTGCAGGCAGGACCGTGCTCTATTTGAAGGGTCAACTTATCCTCCTTAACTTTTGCCATCTTCCTCCCATGTAAAATCCTTCAGCACTTTATTAATTGCTATCCACAACTTCTCTGGTTAATAAAAATATGCCTGACCTGTATATAAAACTAAAGGGACTAAACACATTTTCACTGCTTGAATCTTGATAGCCATATCCATAACACAAAGCTTCCAGTTTCTCAGTTTTTGT
Source organism: Protopterus annectens (assembly GCF_019279795.1). Classification (NCBI taxonomy): domain Eukaryota; kingdom Metazoa; phylum Chordata; order Ceratodontiformes; family Protopteridae; genus Protopterus; species Protopterus annectens. Next base: position 755,496,741 of record NC_056736.1, read on the forward strand.
ATTATCTTTTGTTTAGTCTCTTCCCAAATATCCTTAGCTGTCATAATAGAATCCTTTTTAATCCAAACTCCTAAATACTTCATTTTATCATGTTCCCATAAATATGGGTATTGCTGAACCAATTTTTGTGTTGCTGCATATTTTACAGCTATTGTCTTTATTTTATCTTCATTAATTTTGAATCCTGAAAAGACTTAAAACTGTCTCCATATTCCACAACACTAAAACGTCCTTTGGCTTTATAAGGTACCAAATAATATCACTGCTAATAAAACCAACTTTTCTTGATTAGCATACCAATTATATCCTTGAATGTCCTAGAGAATAATGTGCTTATCGAAGATGCTTTTTATCTGCAGTGCTTTGGGGTGCAATGGGCACAGCATGTGCCAATTTGTATGCAAACTTGGTCTTAGCTCAATGGGAATATGAATTTATTTATTCGAACAATCCATTTGTGGACAATATCAGCTACTATAGACATTTTGTGGATGACATCTTTTTGGTATGGAAAGGTACATCTGAAACTCTTTCAGCTTTTGTTGATTATTTACATACCACAATTACCTTTCTAAGATTTACACATCACTTCTCAAGTGAATCAATTCATTGTTTAGATGTTACTGTATCCAAGGACATATGTGGTAAACTAGAGACTAAGATTTTTAGAAAGTCTTGCAAAAAGAACGTTTTGCATAAAGCCAGCATGCACCCCAGACACGTCACTCGGAATGTGCTGAAGGGTCAGTTGCTCAGAACCTTGAGGCTTCACAATATGGATAATAGTGCACATGAAGCACTAACAGAGATGTCTGAATGGATCTTGGAAAGAGGCTACTCTTGTAAGGAAGCAGATAAAGCAGTATCTGGAGTACATTCCATAAGGGAAACTACTGCCTGATCCTACTTTAAGGAATATAATGAACTAGCACTTAATAGGTCAGATAGACAAATTGTAACCCCTTGAGTTGTACTTACATACTCAAGCAATGTAGGAGTAATTTATGAGATTATAAAAAAGAACTGGCCAGTTCTGATGACAGATGAAACAGTCAGAAGGGCACTAGGATCCACACCGAGTTTTTCATTTCGCAATAATAAATCTTTAAAAAGAGAACAGTGCTATAAACATTCCAAATGCAACAGTTTTCCTTTGTCAGAATGTGCAGGTATTTTTCCATGTCGATCTTGTCATGCATGCAAACATATTTTAACTGTAAGCTCTGTTGGACATCCCTCTTTTGACTTTTATGCTGACTGCAGGAGTTTGAATGTGATTTATTATGCAAAATGTCAAGCGTGTAGCAGTTTTTATGTAGGAAAAACAAACTGGATGCTGAAAGACAGCATACTTGAACATGTTGGGGACATTCGCAACAAAAAATCTTATGAATGCTTTAACTAAACACGTATGTGATTCTGGCTCTGCTCGTTGTTGTAAATTTACTGTTTTGGAGTGCATTGAATGTACCATTAGAGGAGGGGATATCAGAAACATCACTGAATGTGCTGAACTTAGGTAGATTATTTTATTAAAAGCAGATTCTCCCCCTGGTTTGAATAATAATGTTTCTATCAAACCAGTTTTACAATCACATTACTTAAGGCATTGATTTTATAATTTTTTTTAGAATGGCCTTATGAATGGTTTTGCCCTACCTCTTCCTGAGTAGCCATGTGACCTGACTGTTTTTTTCTGATTGGGTAACTTGCACTTTTAACAGTGTTGCGGTTTGTATGGAGTGTTGTGGTCGAAATAAGCAGCCTCCATTTATGAAAGCGGTTACTTTTTTTTTTTTTTATTAAAGTTTTAAATGTGTCAGCCATGGTGGTCAAGCTTGTTTTTAACCTTTAGGATTATATTTTGTGCTAACTTGACCTTCATTCATCTGGTATACTTCTGTTTGCTGTTCAGTGTTATAAGGTTACACAATCTTCATAGGTTCATAGGTTCATAGGTAGGTACTAGGCTATCTGCCTGAAGGCATTCATAAGCCTAGCCAGAATGTGTTGGCTTTTGCCACCCCCTTAGATTAGTTCCCTGTGCCTCTGTCCAGTAGAGCCACTGAAGTGATTCCCGGGGTAAACTTTCTGTTTCCCATCTGCTAGTCAAGGTTTCTTTTGAAGAGTTTTAGTGAGGAGCTCTGCTTAATGTAGATTGGAATCTTGTTCCAAAGCTTGGGAAGTCTCTGGGACAGGAATCTATCCCTCCAGCACGTCCTATTTAGTGTTGTAGTGAGGTTTAGATCCCTAGAGCATGTGGCTCGAGGGGATAAGGTTTTCTTTAGGTACAGCATGTCCATCAGTTCTGGGTTGGACATGGCCTTGTATGTCAGGCAGAGATCACCTCTGAGTAGTCGGTATGCAACCGAGTACAGCTGGAGTTTCTTCGGTAGAGCTGCATAGGGCATCTGTTTGAGGCCAGTGATCCTCTTGGTGATGTACTTCTGTGGTCTTTCCAGCTGTTGCAGGTGTCTTGTAAGGTACATCCCAAATGGGGCGTTGTACTCTATGATGGGTCTGATGAGTGATGAGTAGAAGGGCACAATGACCTCTTTTGATCTGGATGTGAACCCTTTTGTGATTAGGTGGGTCACGTAGAAGGATTTTCTAACCACTTTGGCAATGTGATTATCAAAGGTGAGATTACTATATACTTGGGTCCTCAGATCCCTTCTTACATCTCCCATATTTATGAGACTACCACCTATGTGGTAGTTTGTGGGTACTTTGTTTTTTCCAAAGGGGGTGACTATGCACTTTTTGGCATTTAGCTTGCGGTCATGATTTTGACACCAGGTATCCGTCTCAGTAAGACCCTTTTGGAGGATGTCTGTGTCAGCTGGAGAGTAACTTTTAGCCCCTAGTTTGCAGTCGTCTGCGAACTTGGTCAGCCATAGCCCTCCTGTGCTTGCCTGTACCTTTGAGAAGTATATGCCGAACAGGAGGGGTCCTAGGACTGAGCCCTGGGGAATGCCACTTGTAACCAGTTTAGAGTTGGACCTAGCTCCTGCAACTCTCACCATGTGAGTACTGTGTGTGAGCCAGTTGGCAACCCATCTTGTGACATAGGGGTTTATGTTCAGGCTGGTGAGCTTGTCTATAATACCAGAATGGGCAATGGTGTCAAAGGCCTTTGCGAGGTCTAGGTAGGCTGTGTGTACCACCTTTCCCTTATCTATAGCCTTGGTAACTGTCTCAAAGAAGTCCACCAGGTTTAGAAGGCATGATCTGCCCTTAACAAAGCTGAACTGGGTAGGGTCCAGTGTTTGGAAGTTCCCAATGTCTCTGTTAATGAGTTCCATGATGATGCGCTCCATAGCCTTGCAGACCAACCTAGTCAGGCTTATAGGGTGATAGTTCCCAGGGTCTGTTATGGCTCCACCTTTGTGGAGTGGAATAACCGTTGCTGTGCACCACTCTATGGGTATGTAGCCTGTGGAGAGGCTGAGTTTGAACAGTGTGTTTAGGTGAAGCATTAATTCATCTTTGAGCTTGTGTAAGACACAGTCTGGGACACCGTACGGTCCCATTGATGCTGTGTTTTTGGCTTTGGAGAGGGCTGTTTTAACCTGTCTGTGATTTCAAGGACTCTACATTTTTCTGGTATGGTTATGGGTCCTTTTGGCGGTGAGAGGGGGGTGAAGTTTGCACTGAACCTGTCTGCCAGGATGCTGGCGATATTGGTTGGTTCAGTGTATTTTGTGCCATTCTGCACTAACTCTGAGCAGATCTGAGCATTGCCACTTAGATCCTTGACATGGCTAAAGAATGCCTTGTGGTTATCTTTGGAGTCCTTGGCAATTTTTCTTTCGAAGCTCACCTTGGATGATTTTATGAGTGATCATAGTTTTTTGCTGATACTGATCAGGGATGTCTTCCCTTCTTGGGATTTTACTCTTTTCTGTACTAGTTTCCTCCTTCTATTGTATAGCTTGTTTATGGCAGGAGTCCACCAGATTGGTTTCCTTTTCTTGGAGGAGTGAGTCTTGGTTTTGCTTGTGTTGGCACAATCCATGCATTCTTGTAGGTGCCCGTAAAATGCATTAGTAAAGGATTTTGAAGCTTGGACACATCATCCTTCAGCATGGGGGCTTTGAAACTTTCCACCTCGGTCTTAAGTAATGTGAAGTTTGCTTTTGAAAAGTTTTTCACGGTGGTTTCCTTGTCCGAGGGTTGGGGTGGAATGTGGATATCCAAACTGATTTGTTTATAGTCAGCTCTAACCAGTGAGTGGTGGACCTTTGGTGTGGAACACCAGTCACCCATGTTGGTGATGACCAGGTCCAATATGTTGCCACATCTGGTCAGAGTGTTGACCAGTTGAACCAGGGCATTTGGGTTTATAAATTCTAAGAAATGTTGGGCAAGGGAGTTAGTACTTGAGTAGTTCTCCAAGTTAATGTTTGGGTAATTGAAATCACCCAATATTAGGGTGTTTGGTAGGACCTTTATGTTTCCCAGTGTTTCCAGAAACATGGAATAGAGGTCCTGGGACATGGTGGGTGATTTGTAGCAAGCTACAATTTGAATTGCAGTTTTGCCCGTTGTTAGTTGCATGTGGATGATCTCTGAAGCATCGTGTTGTGCCACTAACCTGGAGGTGTGGGTATCCTTGATGAATATGGATACGCCTCCACCTTTTGTATTTCGGTTCGGGTTCTGTGGCCGAAATGTATGGTATACGTTGTAGCCTGGTAGTGCTGGGGTCTCTCTGGAGCCTTAAACCAGGTTTCTGTTACTGCACATATATCAATTTTCTCCATACTGAGGAGTGCCTCAAGTGTGTGCATTTTGAGGTTTAGACTTCTGGCATTGAGTAACATTACCCTCAGGTTTTTGTTACTTGTGCTATTTATGGCGGTGGGTTTGTCTTTTGAACCTTGCCTAAAAAAGGCACTATGGGGGTGGCAAGAGCCTTGGCCAGTATTCAAAAGCCTAAGGGTTACAGGTGCAAGCCATCTCTAGTGAAGCAGCATGGCTTCTCAAGCATGTCATCCCAGGCGGACAGACACTGGATCCCCTTTGACTGATACCAGAAACTTAGCCAATTGTTGAAATTGAGAATTTTTTCTTTATACCGTGGTATCATTCTTGGTGAGGGCAGGATGCTTCTCAGGGTCAGGGTCATACCGGCCCGGGCTACGTGATCAGAGAGCTCTTCCATGTCTCTTTTCATGTAGTCCAGGGAGGTACGGCTCAGGTCATTCACATCAACATGGACAATGACAGAGTCATATTTGTACTTGTTCTGGAGTGACCTGAGTTCTTGTGTTATGTGGTGGATCCTGGCACCCGATAGGCAGCTAACAGTAACCTTCTCCTTATTCAGCCTAGTGAATGGGACATCAGTGTGCCTGACTATAGAGTCACCTATTACTAGTATGTTGGTTATGTTATTTTGCTTTAAGGGCTGTGATTGCATGGCACACTGATTTTGCATAAAGCATTCCCTCATCTAGGCCGAATCAGTCCTATTCGTTTCTGACTCCATCACTGCAAATATAAATTAACCAGTCAAAATGCTTCTTTATCCCTTCAGATATGAGGTGGTTGCTACCAGAAACGGACTCTCAAACATTCCTAAAAGTTTTCTGAGTTAACAGGCAAAGGAACATATGCTACAACCTTGTCCTTTGCCATCATAGTATCAGTAAACCAGACTATTCCATTGGAAAGCTGCCTTCAAAGATACTGGATATATGAAAGTTAACCTCATGTTCTTTTTCTTACACTCTCACAAAACTTCACAGAATGGAGTCTAGTGTGCAACTGTTTGCACTGAATAAACTTAAAAGAAAAAACATTTATTCAGCTCACAAATCACAATTTATTTTGATTTCAAAGTCAAAGGAGTACTTGTTCTTTAACATAGCATGAATAAATTGAAACAAAAGGGCCACGCTTGTGTAGGGGAATTAAAAAAAATGTCTTTTGAATCAGGAAGGCCTAAACAGCTGTTTTTCCTGAAAATTAATTGGGAATACACCTAGCTTGAATGATGTCCGCAGGTTTCAAAGGTGGATATTGTGGATATTATTACCACCTACAGTGCTAGCAGAGGAAATATTGATACTTCCAAACAGGTGTAATTTACAAAGTAGTAAGAGCCACTCTAAGTAGTACTACCCATAAGGCCACCCTGAATTGGGGGCTTCATGTGGTTTATTCTTCTTCAGCAGTTCCTGCCATGATGGTAAATGATGCAGGTGTTTCCAGACTGGCTCCTGTGTGCATTTGTTATTATACCTGTTCTGCCAGGTAAAATTGAAAAATAAATACAGATAAGACATGGTGTCACAACTGAACTGACTTTTGCTGGCTATCAAAATTGAGATGAGCAATAATTCCACTGAAATGGTCTCCAGGCTTATCAACCCTACCACTGGTAGTTATAATGATGTATAAATGTCACAGCCAAATGAATGGCTACTGCTAGAGCATAGTTCATAGGTTCATAGGTTGGTACTAGGCTATCGGCCCTAGGGCCTATACAATCCTAGCCATAACAATTCCCTGGCTATTTCTTTCCACAATATTTACTTCCCTGGATCCCTGTCTAGCAGGGCAACTGACGTGATCCCTGGGGTGTATTTTCTATCTCCCATCCAATCGTTAAGGTTCCTTTTGAAGAGGGCCAAGGAGGTGCTCTGCTTGACATGTATGGGTAGTCTATTCCAGAGTATGAGGAGTCTCTGGGTCAGGAACCTATCCCTCCAGCATGTTTTGTTCATTGTGATGACAAGGTTTAGATCCCTGGAGTGTGTGGCTCTGAGGGATTGGGATTTCTTTAAGTGAAGCATGTCCAACAGCTCAGGGTTTGACATGGCCTTGTATGTTAAGCAGAGATTGCCTCTGAGTAGACGATATGCCACAGAGTATAGCTGGAGTTGTTTTTAGATGGTCATCATAGGGCATCTGCTTTAGGCCTGTGATTCTTTTAGTGAGGTATTCCTGCGGCCTTTCCAGCTGTTGCAGATGTCTTGTGGGGTACATACCAAATGGGGCATTGTACTCTATAATGGGTCTAATGAGGGATGAGTATAGTGGGACAATTACCTCCTGTTTTCTGGATGAAAAGCCCTTAGTGATGAGGTATACCACATAGAAGGATTTCCTGACTGTTGTGGTGATGTGGTTATTGAAGGTGAGACCACTGTCCACCTGTGTTCCTAATTCTCTCATCACACTTTCGGCGTTTAGTGTACTGCCACCTATGTGGTAATTCATGGGTACATGTTTTTTCCCAAAGGCAATAAACATACATTTCTTGGCATTAAGCTTGAGCCCATTGCTGTGGCACCAAGCATCTGTTTCTGTAAGGCCCTTTTGTAGAATATCCACATCATTTGGGGCTTCAGTAATGGCTCTCAGTTTGCAATCATCTGCGAACTTTGTTAGCCAGAGTCCCTTAGTGTTGGCCTGTACTTCAGAGAAGTAGATGCCAAACAAGAGCGGTCTCAGGACTGAACTCTGAGGTACTCCACTTGTCACTTGTCTGGAGATGGATTTGGAGTCGGCTACTTTTACAGTCTGGGTTCTGTCAGTAAGCCAGTTAGCAACCCATCGAGTGATGTAGGGATTTATCCCCAGCTTAGTAAGTTTATCTATGATTCCAGAGTGGGGGATAGTGTTGAAGGCCTTGGCAAGGTCCAGATAGGCTGTGTGGACCACCTTACCCTCATCCACAGCTCTGGAAACTGATTCGAAGAAGTCAGTCAGGTTCAGGAGACAAGATTGACCTGTCACAAACCCAAACTGGGTGGGGTCCAGTGTTTGAAGGTTGCCAATGTCTTTGTTTATAAGTTCCATGATAATGCGTTCCATGCCCTTGCAGATCAGGCTTGTCAGACTGATGGGATGGTAGTTCCCGGGATCCAAGGTGGATCCCCCCTTGTGGAGTGGGATCGAAGTAGGCACGAAGCCTGAGGTGGGGCTATGATTAAACATGACACTTAAGTGAGTTGCCAGTTCATTTTGTAGTTCATGTAGTACACAGCCCGGGATGTCATCTGGTCCCATGGATGCTGTATTCTTAGCTTTGGAGAGTGCGGTTTCTACCTGTGTGGCCGTGATTACCGGAATTTGGCAATCTTTTGGTATTGGGATGGGCCCTTTAGGGGGTGAGAGGAGGGTGAAGTTGGCACTAAATCGATCTGCCAGGATATTGGCAATATCCTTGGGATCAGTATATTTAATGCCATTCTGTTGTAGCTCAGAACAGATCTGAGCATTGCCATTTAGATTCTTGACATAGTTATAGAATGCCTTGTGGTTGTCTTTGGAATCTCTGGCAATTTTATTTTCATAACTAACTTTGGAGGATTTTATGAGGGATCTCAGCTTCTTACTTAGACTGGTATGGGAGTTTTTTGCATCCTGGGATTTTCGTCTTTTCTGCAACAGTTCTTCCTTCTGCTGTATAGTTTATTTATGGCAGGGGACCACCAGATTGGATTCCTTTTTTTTGGAGGAGAGCATCTTGGTTCTATTTGGGATGGCACGATTCATGCACGAGTGGATGTGCTGATAGTGGGAGATTTAAAAGTCAGAATGACAAATCCCTTAGTGAAAAGATACAAAAACTACAAACCTGAGTGGGAAAACTTGAAATGACAAACATGCAGAAAATGGCATAAACTGGTGAGAAATACAAATGGACAAAATGAGCAATAAACAGTAAACAGTTGAGAAAAAAGCACTCCACAATGAAAAGCAACCTTCCTCAGCTGACTTAGTCACTTACCTCTTGAATTTAGCAGCAAGTTTTGTGACGGCAGTAAACAATTTTTTAGCCACCATTACTCCTTCAACTGTACCATTCTTCCACTTAGGTCACAAATTATCTTTGCTCTGCAGGGTAAGAAAGGTGGAAAAAGGGACTGCAAAAATGTGAGTCTGGCATAGCAGGAAATGGAAGTAAGTACAAGTTGTTACATTTCTTTACTTTGCTTAAAATTATACCATAAAATATTTAATCTTAATAAAGAAAATGAAGTTTTGCTCCAAATAAATAACTAGTGTCAAAACCATGGACTGAAACTAAATGTCAAAAAAAATTATCATATTCTTTGGGAAGTCCAGGGAACTACCCCATTAATAATACACCCCTAACAAACATGTTACAAACATTAACTGGGAGAACTACTCAAGTACTAACTCCCTTGCCCAACGCTTCCTAGAATTTATAAACTCAAATGCCCTGAATCAACTGATCAACACCCCCACCAGCGGTGACAACATATTGGACCTGGTCATCACCAACATGGGCAACCGGTGTTCTACACCGGAGGTCAAACCCTCATTCGTTAGATCAGACCATAGACTAATCACTCTGGATATCCACATTCCGCCCCCACCCCCAAACAAGGAAACCACCGTGATCAACTTTTCAAAAGCAAACTTCACTTTACTTAAGACCGAGGTGGAAAGGTTCACAGCCCCCATGCTAAAGGACAATGCTGTCCAAGCTGCTGAATCCCTTGCAAAGGCACTCTATAAGCACCTGCAAGAATGCATGGATTGTGCTATCCCAAGCAAAACCAAAACTCACTACTCCAAGAAAAGGAAACCAGTCTGGTGGAGCCCTGCCATAAACAAGCTATACAATAGAAGGAGGAAACTTGCACAGAAAAGAGTAAAATCCCAAGAAGGAAAGACATCCCTGATCAGTATCAGCAAGGAACTACGATCCCTCATAAAATCATCCAAGGCTAGCTTCGAAAGAAAAATTGCCAAGGACTCCAAAGATAACCACAAAGCATTCTTTAGCTATGTCAAGAACCTAAGTGGAAACTCTCAGATCTGCTCTGAGTTACTGCAGAATGGCACAAAATACACTGAACCGACTAATATTGCCAACATTCTGACAGACAGGTTTAGTGCAAACTTCACCCCCTCTCACCCCCAAAAGGGCCCATAACCATACCAGAAGAATGTAGAGCCTTGGCAATCACTGACACACAGGCTAAAGCAGCCCTATCCAAAGCCAAAAATACAGCTTCAATGGGACCGGATGGTGTCCCAGGCTGTGTCTTACATGAGCTCCAAAATGAACTAACCCCTCACCTAAACACACTGTTCAAACTCAGCCTCTCTGCAGGCTAAGTATCCATAGAGTGGTGCACAGCAACAGTTATCCCGCTCCACAAAGGTGGAGCTACAACGGACTCTGGGAACTATCACCCTATAAGCGTAACTAGCCTGGTCTGCAAGGCTATGAAGTGCATTATCATGGAACTCATTAACAGAGACATTGGGAACCTCCAAACATTGGACCCTACCCAGTTTGGCTTTGTTAAGGGCAGATCATGCCTTCTAAACCTGGCGGACTTCTTTGAGACAGTTACCAAGGCTTTAGATGAGGGAAAGGAGGTCCACACAGCCTACATAGACCTCACAAAGGCTTTTGACACCATTCCCCATTCTGGTATTATAGACAAGCTCACCAGCCTGAACATAAACCCCTATGTCACGAGATGGGTTGCCAATTGGCTCACGGATAGAACCCACACGGTGAGAGTTGCAGGCTCTAGGTCCAACTCTAAATGGTTACAAGTGGCATCCCCCAGGGCTCAGTCCTGGGACCCCTCCTGTTTAGTATATACTTCTCAGAGGTACAGGCAAGCACAGGAGGACTATGGCTGACCAAGTTCGCAGACGACTGCAAACTGGGGACCATAACTGACTCTTCAGCTTTGGAAAAAAACAAAGTACCCACGAACTACCACATATGTGGTAGTCCTCTAAATACAGAAAATGTAATAAGGGATCTGGGGACCCAAGTAGATAGTAATCGCTCCTTTGATAATCATATTGCCAAGATGGTTAGAAAATCATTCTATGTGGCCCACCTAATCACAAAAGGCTTCGCATCTAGAACAAAAGAGGTTATTGGGCCCCTCTACTCATCACTCATCAGACCCATCATAGAGTGGGATGTACCTTACAAGACACCTGCAATAGCTGGAAAGACCACAGAAGTACCTCACCAAGAGGATTACTAGCCTCAAACAGATGCCTTATGCAGCCCGACTCTAGAAATTCTAGCTGTACTCGGTTGCATACCGCTTACTCAGAGGTGATCTCTGCCTGACATACAAGGCCTTGTCCAACCCAGAATTAATGGACATACTCCACCTAAAAAAACAAATCCCCAAGAGCCACATGCTCTAGGGATCTAAAGCTCACCACAACAATAAATAGGACGTGCTGGAGGGATAGATTCCTGCCTCAAAGACTCCCCATGCTTTGGAACAGGATTCCAATTTACAGTAGGCAGAGCCCCTCACTAACACTCTTCAAGACAAACCTTGATGAGTGGATGGGAAACAGAAAATTTACCTCAGGGATCACTTCAGTGGCTCTGCTGGACAGAGGCACAGGGAACTAATGGCTCTGCTGGACAGAGGCACGGGGAACTAATCTAAGGGGGTGGCAAAAACCAACACATTCTGGCTAGGCTTATAGATGCCTTTGGGCAGATTGCCTAATACTTACCTATGAACCTATGACCCTAAGACTTCACCCAATTGTTTAGGATTTTGGAATTTATGTGGCCAGTGACCTTATATTCGACCAACATATGTCCCACTCTCATAAGGACGTTCTTCTATATTGCACAGTTTATAAATAAAGGGACTGTGTCTATAAATAAAGGGACTGTATCTATAAATAAAGGGACTGTGTCCATAAATAAAGGGACTGTGTCCATAAATAAAGGGACTGTGTCTATAAATAAAGGGATTGTGTCCATAAATAAAGGGACTGTGTCCATAAATAAAGGGACCATGTCTATAAATAAAGGGACTGTGTCCATAAATAAAGGGACCGTAACTATAAATAAAGGGACTGTGTCCATAAATAAAGGGACCATGTCTATAAATAAAGGGACCGAGTCCATAAATAAAGGGACCGTAACTATAAATAAAGGGACTGTGTCTATAAATAAAGGGACTGTGTCTATAAATAAAGGGACTGTGTCCAGATCTAGGGGTGTCATTCTCCTCCTGTACTCAGTCCTCATTAAGTCACTCATTGAGTATAATGTCTCCTTTGGAATGCATTTATTCAGACACACGGAACAAGTGGAACGCCTACAGAGATACCCTTCTAAAAGGATATAAGGCCTAAACAACATGTCTTACATGGACTGACTCAAAGTGTCATCACTATACTTGGTATCCTACAGACTGCTAAGATGTGACCTGTGTCTTGCATACAAGGTATCCTCTGACCCATTACCAATACATTTACAGCACAGCAGAAAGTCAAATGGTATCAGAAATACTCATTCTAGGAATCTAAATCTGTTCTGCAACATCAACAGAATGGTTTGGAAGGACAGGTATATATTGCAAAGGATACTACTGCTCTGGAATAGACTCCCCATCAATGTGAAACAAAGTTTATCTCTGTCCGTATTCAAATGCAACTTAGATCAGTGATTGGAATTAAGGACATTTACCCCAGGACTGGTCCCTGCACTACTAACGGACAGAGGCAGAACCTAAAGGCCCTATCCCCTTTCAATACTCAGTGGAATGACACCAAAAACATTCATTCACAAGGGAAGTACAGGAATAAAAATCACAGTAAGTGTATTTTGAATGCCTAAAGGAATAACACAGCTAGGTTTAAAATGGCCCTTCAGAGTAGTTAGCATAGGATTCACCTATGAACCTATGAATGATTTTTAATTTACAGTGTAAAGTGAAGCAAACCAGAAATTTTACGGCAGTACAAATGGCTGAGCAAAATATATTATGACTGTTCAGTCAAAAAAATAAAAGATTTTCAGTTGAACATATATGTTGTTGTTCAACATGCAGTTACCTGTGCAAGAACAATGCTTGCCTAGTAGCAAACAAAGAATGCAGAAACTGTGGCTTGTTAAACTGTTTCCTTAAGATGTGCAAGAGCAATAGGAGAAAACAGGGACAGAGTAAAGTTTTGCAAGTGACTGATGCAAATTAATATATTGACTGTTCAGATGCTGATTCACTTACATCTAAGATATGGGAGTTAACTGTAAGTGAAATTGATGTATGTACATTTAATGCTGTTTCTAAGGAATGGATTACAGTATAACAATATAGCAATCAAAATAATTACTGGTATGAGAGACCTTATATCAGTGACAAAAATATTAATTTTAAACTTGATTAAAAGGAAGTGATTAAACATTTAAAGTTACACTACTGATACAATGTGGTGATAAGTTACTACCATTTGTCTAGAAGAAGCTATGTTGTATTTGTTCAACAAAACGTAAAACCTTTTTTTTCAAGTCGTGCTTTTACAGTATCATTTATTTTTTAACAGAATGGCTTGTGAACAGTTGGGCATGATTAAATGAATGCACAGTGTGCAACTGAGTCTGAGTTTAGTAGAGGGCTGTATATAATCAGTTAAAACAAACACTTGCAAATCCATGAAGGCAAACAGCTGCATGTTCAATCAATGCATAATTCACATATGTATGAAACAGAGGTGGTTACACCAACTGCTTTTCAGCTTCTTTGGGATTTTTCTATCACACAGTGCCCTGACACTTTGCACCAAATTTCTGCAGTATCTTAAAGAAATGGGTGGGAGGGTGGCCTAATGGTTAAAGTGTTTACCTTACAAACACAAGGTGCAGGGTTTGAGTCTCACAAGGGATAATTGGCTAGGCTTAAAATGGCTCACAAGGGCAGTTAGCTTAGTACTAATCTATGAACCTATGAACCTATACCTTTGACCTCCTCATTCAGACTTACTTTTTCTGCAACCAAACCTCACAGGATCTTGAAGCTGCTAACCTTTTCCTCTATTTCCTGTCTGTCAAAACGTTCATTTTCTACTGATATCCCCATTCACTGTCACGGTCACTGTGTTGTTGTCTATACTTAGTTTCATCCCATGTGGCTTCAGTTTTGCATTCCAATCCCTTATCATTTACTAAAGTTCCTGTTCGGAGCCGGATTATAATGCAACATTGTCTGCATACAGCAGTGTTGTTGATCTGTCCCCAACAATCTCTTTGTTAATATAGTCCATTACCAACTGAATAAACATAAAAAGCAACCGATGTAAGAACACCACAAGCTCTATTTATTAAGTGCTTTTCGTCCAGCACAGTGGCTGGACTTCTTCAGATAAAATAATCAACTTCATAGACACTCTTAAATGTTTCAACAATCCAGTCATTGAAACATTTAAGAGTGTCTATGAAGTTGATTCTTTTATCTGAAGAAGTCCAGCCACTGTGCTGGACGAAAACTCTTAATAAATAGAGTTTGTGGTGTTCTTACATCGGTTGCTTTTTTATGTTTATTTAGTTTGTGAAGTATTTTATAGTCCATTACCAGTATGAACAGCAGTGAGCTTAGAGCTGAAGCCTGATGCACATAGGAACTCCTATGAGACACCAAAAACTTATTTGTACGTGTGTCTTTCGGTCCTTGACATAGCATGAATTAATTCTATCAATGTTTCTAGGATTCTGAACAATTGCAGTACTGCCCAAATCAGCTTTCTTGGGACCTTGTCATATGCTTTCTCCTAATGTATGAATGACCAGCGGGACTCTCTTCTCACCTCTGGCTTCTTCTCCCCTGTTTCACTGCAAGCATCAGGTCAGTTGTACTACAACCTGATCTGGAACTGAACTACTCATGTCCCAGATTACCTTTGACTTCACTACATCCTGATCTGAATCAGAACTGTGCATGTCCCAGCTTCCTTTCTACTTCACTACATCCTGATTGGAATCTGAACTGTGCATGTCCCAGCTTCCTTTCTACTTCACTACATCCTGATTGGAATCAGAACTGTGCATGTCCCAGCTTCCTTTCTACTTCACTACATCCTGATTGGAATCTGAACTGTGCATGTCCCAGCTTCCTTTCTACTTCTCTGATATTTATTAATCAGTTCTTCAGTGTGGCAGGAAGTTGTCAGTGCTGAACTCTCACACAACAGTAAAGTTATCTAATGAATGGCACACTGTCTGCATATTTCCAAGAGAAATTAATATCCATTTTCATTATTTAAGTAACACTTCAGAAAGCCAAAACACATTTCATGTCCCTAGTCTTCGTGCAGCTACCCCTTGTGCAGGGTAATAATTTTCAATATTTCATCAGTAAACGAGTTTGTTTTAAATGTTAATTGGACCTTGTTGCAGCTATCAGCTGACTCCAAGTGTACTCCTTGTCAGCTAGTTCTGCCAAACCCAATTACCACTCCTGGACTTTTTCCAACCCTGTTAAGGACTGATAAGGAGTATGAGGTATCCCCTGTTATGCAGCTCTGGAACAATGTGCAGTGGGCATGTGGTTTATTGTCCCACTTCTGCAGGGTCTCAGCCAATGTCCTGCCTTCCTGATGGGCAGTACCCCCCCTGAGCATCCCCAACCTCTGCTGTGGATTGACCACGAGGTGTGCCTATGCGAGTATCCACCCATCCCATCTTACCAGTAGTTAAAACACCCAAGCAACTATTCAAATCTTGGTTGCCTGGGCTGTAGTTAGGGCTTTATTCCTCTTCAGTCATGTCACTGGCAATTTTTAGACTTGAGTTAGAATTTAAACAATATCATAATCTTCTTCAGCAATATTCTATATGATCCAAAAATTCCGATCATGCCATATATGTTCACTCCTTCTTTAAACATATCCAGTAGTATCCAGAGCCAGCACAGATCCGAGTAACTGAAAGCATTGGGATGGGCATGGCAAGTGCAGAACTGTAACTTACTTTTTCTGCAACCACTGGACTGTAGCAATAAAAACCATAGTCAGTTTACAGCAACGGCACAGCTAAGATATGATGCACAATCACAAGCCAGATCAAGACGTGTAGAGTATATCTGTACATGCAGTGAAATAATAATCCTGAGACTGCAAACTTTAGAACTCACGATTTTGGACAGTTCTAAGGAGAGACAAATAGCAGCTAATTACTATTGCCATTTTCTGACGTTTTTTAATTCTTCCTGTGTGGGTTCTTTACCCCCCTTTAACTGCATCTCTTACCCCAACTTATTTTTCCATAAAAATGAACTGAAACTTAGGGATATTGCACATTAGCTGTCTAGGTCTTGCAGTCTGAGCAGCAAGGATAGCAATACCTCTCTGTAGTCACATAGGATCATAGGAAGTTACTAGGCTAATGGCCCTGGGGCTGTTACAAGCCTAGCTAAGTTCTACCCTTATTTCCATGATCAGCACCTATTGTTCCGGTCCAAGAGGGACACAGCTGGAACTTCCAGACTGAATTTATGGTCACCCATCCAACCGTCCAGATTGCATTTGAAGAGGGCCAAAGAGATGCTCTATTTGACATGAAGTGAGAGTCTGTTCCAAAGTTGTGGTAATCTCTGGGAGACAAGTCTGTCTCTCTAGCAAGTTTTATTAATGTCACACACCAGGTTAAAGTCTTTAGAGCAAGTAACCCATGTACCATTTTACTTATGGATATGCAGTATTTCCAGTAAAGCAGCATCAGAGATTACCTTGTATACCAGGCAGAGATCACCTCTGAGTAGTTTGTCTGAAACAGAATAAACTGACAGTGATTTCATATGATCCCCATAGGACAGATGCTGAAGACCATACATTTTCCTTGTGAGGAACCTTTGCTATTTCTCCAATTGCTGCAGGTGCTTGTGGAGGTACATACCAAAAGGGGCATTGTACTCAATTATTGGCCTGATGAGGGAAGAGTACAGGGAGTTTATAACTTCTTTTTTTTTCTGGAGGCGATGCCCTTACTTATGAGATGAGCAATATAGAATGCCCTTCTTACCACTGTGGATACATGGTGGTCTAAGGTAATGTTGTGGTCAATCTGAGTGCCCAGGTTTCTCACCACTGAGTGTGTACTTAAGGTGTTGCTATTGCTGTGGTAGTTAGCAGGAGCATCGCTTTTACCGAAAGGAATGATAATACATTTTTTTTTGCATTGAGTTTAAGGTCATGACTTTGGCACCAATCATTTGTTTGTGTAAGACCCTGTTGTAGGATCTTGACATCATTTAGAGATTCTATGACCGCTCCTAGTTTGCAGTCATCAGCAAACTTTGTCAGCCACAGACCTTTAGTTTTTCCTTGTACTTTGGAGAAATATATTCCAAACAGTAGAGACCCCAGGACTGATCCCTGTTGAACACTACTGGTTACAGGTCTGCTGTTGGAGGTGGCTTCCCCTATTTTGACCATATATGTTCTCTCAGTGAGCCAGTCAGTGACCCATCTAACGATATAAGAGTTGATGCCTAGTTGGGTGAGTTTGTCAGTGATGCCTGAGTGGAGGATAGTGTCAAATGCCTTGGCTAAGTCCATGTAGGCTGTATTCACAGATTTCCCTTTGCCCAGGGCCTTGGTACTGTCTTGAAGAAGTCCTCCGGGTTTAACAGGCATGATCTCCCTTTGACAAATCCAAACTGAGTAGGGTCAAGTGATTGGAGATTACCTATATCTTTGTTTATAAGGTTCATGATGATTCATTCAATGGCCTTGCAGATAAGGCTAGTTAGGCTAATAGGTCTATAGTTCCTGGGGTCAGTGGAAGCACCACCTTTGTGCAAGGGAATAACGGTGGCTGTTTTCCATACAGCTAGTACGAATCCAGTGCTTAGACTATGACTGAAAAGAGCACCCGATGGTGTTATTAATTCATGTTGCAGCCCATGTAGGACACACCCTGGGATGTAATCAGGTTCCACAGACGCTGTGTTTTTGACCTTAGAGAGGGCATTTATGACCTGCTGTTTAGAGATGCAAAGTAGGGGACAGGTGGTAGGGATGTCATTGGGTATGTGTGGTGGGGACAGGGGAGTGAAGTTTTCACAGAACCTGTCAGCCAACAGGTTAGCTATGTCCACAGGCTCAGTATATGTGGTATCATTAGCTACCAGTTCAGCACAAATCTAGGCCTTTTCTTTTAGGTTACGGCTGTAACTATAAAATGCCTTGTGGTTGTTTTTTGTTGAGGAACCTAATTTGGACTTGTAGATTGCTTTGGAGGACTTCACAAGAAGTCTTATTAGCTTGTTTAAGCTGAGTAGGGAGTGTTTCCATTTTAAGAGGGCTCGCTCCCTCTTACTCTTAGACAGTAATTTCTTCCTCTTATTGTAAAGCCTGTTAATGTCAGTTGTCCACCAGGCAGGTTTGCTCACCCTTGAGGAGCTTGTTTTGGTCCTATCAGGTACGGTCAAGTCAATGCAGGTATATAGGGGTTCATATAAAGCATTTGTGTAGAGCTTGACATAGTTGCCAGTTCCATCTGAGGGAGGAGGTGGAGTAAAGCTATTTATACCATCCCGTAAAGAGGTTATAATCTGCTTTGGAGAAGTTTTTTAGTCTAGCTGCTGCTGGGGGGTGGTCAGGTGTGATAGTTACTTTGAATGAAACCAATTTGTGGTCAGATCTCACCAGGGATGACCTCACAGTAGGGATGCTACAATGGTCCGCCATATTGGTAAGCACCAGATCCAGGATGTTGGTACCCCTTGTGGGGGTGTCAACCAGTTGCTCCAGGGCATTGGAGTTAATGAAGTCGAGGAACCTTTGGACAAGTGAGTTTGAGCACAAGTAATTTACCCTAGTCAATGGATGGGTAGTTAAAGTCACCCAAAACCATGGTGCTTGGCTGTATCTTGATAGACTCAAGTAGATCTAAATAGGCAGAGTGGGTGCCCTGATTCATGGAGGGTGTCCTGTAGCTGGCAATGACTTGAGTAGATGGTCTACCAACAGTTAATTGCACCTGAAGTATCTTCAGGGAATCATGCTGTTTAACCAATTTAGAGGTATATTTATCTTTATTAAATATTGATACACTGCCCCCTTTAGTTTTCACACCTTCAGTTTGAGGTCTGAATGTGTGGAAGGAGGTTTAACCTGGTTTGGAAGGGGTACTCACCAGAGTCTTGAACCAGGTCACTGTGACTGCACAAATGTCTGTGTCTTCCAAGGTGAGGGCAGCTTCCAGTGAGTGCAGTTTCATGCTAAGACTCCTAGTGTTTAGCAACATAACTTTGTGGTTGTTTTTAGAGGGAGTTTTTATGTTGGGAATTTTGTCTTCTGATGGTAACAGAATGTAAATCTTGGTTTTAGTCACTCAGCATAATGGACTTTTTATTGCTATAGTCAGTGGAAGAGCTAAGATGAAATGAAGGAACTCAGCAGTAAAAATAAATATTAGTAATAGAAGTGTGACATATGCATTACATAATGTTTATGATAGTTATGGGATAAGATCACCTTCAAATGTAATATTGGTGTTATATATATCTGTATGTCGATACAGAGGTCCACTACCAAATTTCAAAATTTCAAAACATTGAACCTCTCATTACCGAAGCCCAGAGGATCGAGGTTTTGAAATATCGAAACTTGTCAACGGAGATCACTGCACAGTGCGGAATGAGAACTTTAACATTCTCTTCACTGTAGTGCAATCTCAGAATTGGTATATTTAAGTAGCAGGGGATGTGGGGGGACACAACTTTTAACATTCTGGATATTTTTCTTTTACTTTTGATATTTCAAAACCTCGATCCTCTGGCTTCGGTAATCAGAAGTTTAGTGTTTTGAAATTTCAAAATTTGGTAGTGGACCCCTGTATATATATCTATATCATTTATCTGTATTTTATATATATATATATATATATATATATATGTGTGTGTGTGTGTGTGTGTGTGTGTGTGTGTGTGTGTGTGTGTGCGCGCACGTGTGTGCGCATGCGCGTGAATGTGTGTGAAGTAAAAAATATCAAAATGATTTTATGTCAATCAAGCTTCCTGGAGGGCAGTGGGTTAGAAACCTAAAAATAAACTCTATGATTCTCAATGCATGTAACATGTACTGCTCATAACTTTATAAATTAATTCTGTTAAGTTCCATATAAGTTGGTATGCACTTATTACCTTATGTATTTGATTAAGCCTTATTGCTCATTTTGTACTGACTTGTTAGACTTTGCTCACTTGTAGTTTTGACCATGTTCTGCACATTTGTAGCTTGTTTATTATATTTATATTAAATAGTCAAATCTATAATATTTATCTTGCCATTGTGGACTTTCAGTTTATCTTTAATCTAGCCACTGTATGTTTTTCATGGTAGCTCAGTTAGGCAGCTACACTTAAATTCTGTCTGTCTGTCATCATTTCCACTGCTGCAGTAGCTTTAGGCTATATGAGTAGTTACCCTGCCCAGGGAACATCCAGAGAGCTTCGCAACGCTGTGCCTCCCCCCACACCTTCACTCTTACTTGTGATTGGTTACGCTGAAGGAGAGATCAGCAGTCAGAATGAAGTTTATTTTTTAGTAATTTCTTGCTGCCTGGAGGAGAAGCATCCCTGGACTTTATAGGAGTAGCCATTAACTAAGAACTTCATTTCTGAAAGATAATTTCTGATTGAGGAGCCACTCCACATACAAATTGTTGCTCTTTTAAGAAAATGTTATTTTTATTTTCTGCCTAAATGTTACATTCCTTTAAGACACCTGACAGGGCCAGCCTTTGGTCAACTGGTGCCCTAGGTAAAAGGGCTCCACACTACCCCCCATAACATCCAGTACCCCCATCCTACATCATCCAGATTACTTTTTTCTTCATTTTTGTCACAGTATATCTTACTCTTCAGTTTTTCCTGTATTCATTCAACACATTTCAAATAAACCCCTTCTTTACTACAAAAAATAATCAAATAAATACTAGAAAATCAGCCCTGCTAGAGCAGTGCCCTAGACCCATGTCTAAGGCCAGCTATGACACTCAATATATTTTTTTATCACTATCATCAGCTTCCTGAGAGGGAATGCTATTTTTAGATATTAGTGTCATTTAATTAACTGAGGTCTATTTTGTGAAAAAATATGTAATGCTTATGTAAACTTTTATTTTGTGACTAAATGTGTTACTTTGGAATAGGCAGAGATGCGTTTGCCAGTCTAATGTTGCCATTTTGCATTTATGTCAGTATATTTAGTTGTTTAAACAGAGTGCTGATAGGGAATGTATGTGCTGTTTGTGATTCTACTTTGTGAAGGGTTTGTGATAAGTGGTGTGAGTATAAGTAAGCTGCTTGTGGATACTCAGTGACAACTTATCTACTGACTGATTCACTCCAGCAACACTTACTGCTTTTGGGTCCTCCTCTTCAGTTACATCATGGATACGTACCCTGGTCCTGCTGCTTCCACTCCAGCTGTACATAGAAAGAAGCACTTACTAAGGAGCCTTTGCTGGTGTCACTGGATCAGCCAATGCCTCAGCCAATAGTAGTTCAACCTGTAGTAGCTACTGGTTCTTCCTCAGACCCATCACTGACCTCTCCAGCTTCCTCTGGTTTAGTCCTTTCAGCTTCCACAAACAGGGGGTCAATAATTTCCTCTTTGGCTGTTCCACTGTCTGATCCCTGTGTGATGCCCCTGCACTGGCCCAGTAGTCAAGGAGCCTCAATCCTCACCATTAGCACCAGTGAGAGATGTACATATTGAGAGGATGATAAGTATACACAAAGTAAAGTACAATTTCCCTTAAGAGCACATAGAGATCACAGTCAGTCTGGGGCTGGTTTCTGTCACTTTTCTCCAGATCCCCAATAAGACTCCCCACTGGCACAGCTATAGAGTTGAGTTCTTAGCCAGGATTCCAAGCCAAGTCCTCCCAACAGTCTCTCTGTCCAACCAGTGCTTCATGTCCCTGCCCAAGTAGCTGACACACATACACACACACACACACACACACACACACACACACACACACACACACACACACACACACACACGCACACACGCACACGGACACACGCACACACACACATCTACACACCCACACACACACACACACACACACACACACACACATACACACACACACACACACACACACACACACACACACACACACACACACACACACACACACACACACACACACACTTTGAGATTTGATTTATACACAAACTCACACCTGGGAAAGGCTGGCATAGGTTTATTAACCATGCACCCTTATGCCCAAACTATGAAGTAGTTATCACTGCCACCAACCCCTACTTATCAGATCTATATTACATTATCACATGATGAAAAGAACGAATGCTCTTTCATTGATCTGATAATGTCGAAAGCAGAAAAAAGTGAAGTCAAGGAACACCGCTTTTTTCCCAGGGGATAAAATCGGTGGGCCATCTTTGGGACTTTGCCATTTCCTCCACTGTGGTGCGATCTTGGAGTTGGTATGTTTAAGTAGGGGGTGGGGGGCACAGCCCCCCACATTGGGTGGTGTGGGAGTGAAGCCCCCCGCTACATTTTGTGTTTAAACTTTTATTTTTTTTTTGTGGAACATCAAATTTTTTTCCCCGGGAAAAATTTCTCTGTTCCATGTGTTAGTATTTTTCTTTTTACGATATTATCCGTTCGATGAAAGAGAGTCGCTCTTTTCATCATGTGATAATATGATACAGACATTACTTATCAGCTACTATAAAGGCCCTTACAAAGGGTGAGCAATCCTACTGTGTAATGTTACTGTTATCCAAATGGTAAGTGTGACCATGACCAAGGCTATTTAGGAGTGGCCTGTACAATGGCACCAAATACATATGCAAGTACTTTAAGAGCTTAAATATGCTTCACAAATATCAGCCACAAAGATAGGTTTAAATATATTTAATAATAAATAATAAAAGAACAAGACAATACTGAAACAACACAGTAACTGCAGAGTTCAAAATCACAGGAAATATTTTAAAACAACATTGCAGGACAGTCTCAAATCTTTACTATATTCCTATCTATATCTAAGAGAAATGACTGTACCATGGTTACTTACTATTAGAAAGGCAAATACAGATGTAGTGCTGATGATGAATGGATGTTTCTAGGTCCAAGACAAGATACAAAATGCACAGAATTTCCCTCTGAGAGAGTTATTTAATTAATATCAAACATTACTGCTGAGATATCTGGATGACATGACTCTTTGTCACCTGCCGTCAGTTCCCAGGCTAACAGATACTAACATAATTTTATCATCTCTGTTTGAGAAGTACATATCTCTCAGATGTGCAGCTGCTAGGAAGCAATAAAACACTTTACATTTTAAACCTAGTAATTAAAATTACTTTCAAGACATAAAACCTTCTAGCTCTAGACAGTGTGTCTGCTTGCTGCATTAAAACAGAGAGATAACACAATCATCAAACACTTTGATTCCAACACATTTTCTTGAAGTTTTGTAAGTTAACTCTGTATGTTCCAGCTTCTACTATTAAAACTATGTTGGCAAATCATGGAACTCACTCCCTGCTGAGCTTGCCTCAGATTCCACTCTATCCCATTTCAAAAATAGTCTCAAACTGCTCCTTAAAAGCCTCTGGCTTTGTCCTTGTTCTTACCCTGATGAACACCCACAATGCAAACACGAGCAAAATAGGACGCCTGTCTTCATCTAGTTTTCTTTCTTATTGAAAGGTTACTACTTTGTATTAAATATGATAGACTGTATTGACTTTTATCCTGTCATGAGTGTGCTATTGAAATGTACTTGTAATAGTGATTTACTTGTATTATGTAAAATACCTCTGTATGTACAATACCTCTCTGTATGTGTGGTGCTGTAATAGTGCTCTGATTGTAACATGTCATTTCTCTGTGTGTATGTGTGGAGCTTTTCTCCCCAGGCCTCCGCTGAAAATGGACATATATCTAGTCTGACTATCCCAGTCAACAAATTTAAAATAAATAAAATAAAACATACATTTGCACAGGTATATAGTTTATATACATTTCTGTTCTTTTCCAGTAGGGTACACTGTGGTTACATTCTTGAAGCTCAATACCTAATATATAGTTCTCTTACATTTGTAAGACAAGCATATGAATCATATTAATATTCACAAATGACATATGATTATTTTATTTATTTTATTTGACATTTTTCCCAAATTCTTTATTTCAATTTATACGTCACTACATATAATAACATCATACAACCAATCAGTTGAAATATCTCAAAGATTTACATAAGAGATATAGAAACAAACCAAAAAAAAAAAAAAACCTATTGAAACCAATCTAAAACTAAGAAAGCTATATACATAAGTGCCAATATCTATATTTACTTAACAATAAACTATGCACCCCATCTTTCTGTAAGTTCTCATATCAAAACAGAGAAACATATCCAAGCAGATTGGGACTCAGGAGATCTCACAGCAAATTGTCACAAAAATAGAGGCTTAAGCCACTAGTGGGAAGAAAAACCATAGGCCATCTTAGACCTCTACCAATAATTGAAAAATAAAATCCCAAAATTTCTGGTTTTCCACCTTTTTACATGGATTAACAATTATCATTTTCTGGGAGGTTATATATTTAATTGCCAAAGCAGTGAACTCGCTCCAAGTTAATTTGGAATGATCTAACCAATGTTTGGTAATATAAAACTTAACTAAAAGACAGATGGTGATAAGCGCTTTGAGTCTAAGAGGTGTCATATTAATATTGGTAATATGGAGTAAGGCCATTTCCCAAGATAGCGTTGATTTATGGTATCCCATTTTACTTAGTCTTATCTTAAGAGAACACCACAGGTTATGAGCATACTTGCAAAACCACAATATGTGAATGATGTCAGCTTGAGGGTGTGAGCAGCACGGACATGAGGTGGATATAGATGGGTTGAATTTATTTAGATGGGTTGGAGTTATATATAAATTGTTTTTAATCATGAATTGAGTAAAGGTAAATTTCTTAAAAGGAGAATATTTATGTGTGAGTTTAATCGACCACATTTTCTGTTGTGGAGATATATTAACACCTTGCCTATTCCAGTAGTCGTCAAAAATAATTTCCCCTTTGTATAGGTAGGAGGAGAAGGATTTTTATGCTATAGAAAGCATATGCTTATTGGAATTGAGACTTTGTATAAGATGTGCGACTGCATCAATCTCAGTATCTGAACTTTGAAATTTTAGAAGAAAAAATGCAGTGAGATCCCGTAACTGTCTCAAGATAATAATATAAGCTTTGGACAAAGACAAAACTTCTCTAAGTTCCGTTAGTGAAAGATGTTTATGTTTATAAAAATCCCAAAAAGTATAATCTCTAATCAATGGGAAGTTACTAAGATTTATCATTTGACTGTTCATTTTAACATTTGGGTTGAGATGGAAGAGCTGAAACAGGAAAAGAGCATTAGTTAAACCCAAGGAATGAAATAGTTCCTGAAAAGTTTTAATTAAACCCTTTAGAGTATTATGTAGCTTGAGCTCTTTAATAGTAGTTCTATTCAAGAAGGGTAAGGCTTTAGGGTTAATATTATTACTAATCGTGTGATTGTACCATAATTTAATCCATAAAGGAGTCCATACTGAAGAATCTTGAGTATGGTTGGCAATTGCCAAAATTCGATTTGCATGAATAATTCTATAATATAAGGTGAAATTGGGCATCGCCATACCCCCCAATGGTTTAGGAAAGGTAAGCCTATAATATGACATTCTAACTGATTTGGGGTGCCAGATAAACTTTGCAATCTCTTTCTGTATCTTATTAATGAAAGTAGTTGTCACTGGAGATAGAGAGGAATTACATTGGTAAAGAACTTTAGGGAGTATATTCATCTTAACAATAGAAATTTTTGACAGCATAGAGAACTTTAGTTGCTGCCACCTCATAATATCCTGCTGAATAGAGGTCCATATCCTAGTTAGATTAGCCTGCAAAATAGAGGAGTACGAATGATCGTATGAGACCCCCAAATAATCTAAGGAATAACTAATATACATGGGTAAGACTGGGAATAAATGTTGACTATGCGCTGCAGGATTGATTGGGAAAACAAGGGATTTACTATCATTAATCTTGTAATCAGAGACAGCAGCAAAGGTATTCAGTGAGTGTACTATTTTCATAGCATCATTGGCAGGTTGCATCAAATAAATATTAAGGTCATCTGCAAAGGCTGTAAATCTAATATTAGTGTTACATATCTTAGGGACGGCATGATAAGTTTTCTGTACAACAAAAAGGAGTAGAACTTCTAAGTATAGATTGAAAAGTAGGGGAGACAGAGGGCATCCCTGCCTAGTGCCATTTGCAATCTTGATAGGATTGGAGTATATCTTGTTTATGTATAAGCGAGTATATGAGCTATTGTATAGAGTTTTAATTAAACTAATAAATTCAAGCGGGAAGTCAAATTTCAAGAGAGCCAGAAACAGAAAGTCCAAATTCACCCGATCAAATGCCTTAGAAACGTCCAAAACCAAAGCATATTTAGGATTTCTGTCTTGTTGAATTATTTTTATTATAGATTCCAATGTTAGGGTATTGTCCCATGTGTGTCTATTCACCATAAAACCAGCTTGCTCCGGGGAAATTAAATCATTCATCACATTTTTAAGTCTCCTGGCCAGTATGGAGGAGAGAATTTTAATATCAACATTTATAAGTGATATCAGTCTATAATTGTTAGGATTAGTAGTATCTAAGGTGTTTTTGGGAATCAAAATAGTTTTAGAGTAATTAATGTATAAGTCCACAATACCATTATTAGCAAAGGATTTAAATAAATCTAATAAAATAGGGGCCAGAGTGTCTTTAAATGTTTTATAAAACTCAGACGAAAATCCATCTGGACCTGGGGCTTTCCCTATTTTCAGACTGTCAATAGCATCTAGAATCTCTTTTTTAGTTATCTGGGCCAAGAGTAAAACTTTTTGCAATTTAGTAACTTTCAGAAAGGTAATCTCATTAAGGAACTCCTCCATCTCTTCCCTTCTAGCCCCTGGTTTATTATTTGCATAAATTTCAGAATATATTTGGTAGAATAACTGAATGATTTTCCAATCAGATCTATAAATCTGGTTATTATGTTGAAGGCAGGATATTCTAGGAGATCTAGGTGAATTGAGAATTATTCTAGCCAAGGCTCTGGAGGGGGTTTGCATATATTCTGAAAATTTTGCTATATACCTGAACTCCTGAATAGACATATTAGATTAGTGGTGCTCAAATAATTCTTTCTGTTTACTAATTAACTCCTTTTCAAAGTTTATAGAGTAATTATTGATCAGTTTCTCCTCTAGGAGTTTAATATCCAATAGTAATGTAGCGAACCTGGTAGTACGCACTTTTTTAAGAAAACTCGCTTTTTTAATAAAAATACCCCTAAGCACAGCCTTTGCTGCTGCCCATCTGATATCAAAAGGGATAGTCTCATCATGTTGTGCCCCAAAAAGATCATTAAGTGTCATATTAATATCAGTAATTAAGGATTGATCTTTCAGAAGGTTACAATTTAGTGACCAAGTATGAATTTTATATAGCTCAGCTGAGTTACGAATTGCGCCTATTTCCAAATCTATTCTTGAATGGTCAGATAGGAATCGAGGTTCTGTTGCAAACTTAATTTGTCTATTGTCAAAAGATCTTGAAATTAGGAAGTAATCAATACGGGACCATGTCCGGTGACATTTAGAGAAATAAGTAAAATGGTTTGATTTGCAATCCGGGGCATTGGCAACAAAGGCAATCGGGTCAATTAAGTCAAAGTCCTCAATCAAGTCTAGCAGGGCTTTACAAATTATTGTATTCCCAGTCTTATTCCTGTATGAATGATCTACCTGAGAATTAACAACAATATTCCAATCCCCTCCGATTATCAATTTATGATTGGGAAATTTAAGTAAGAGGTTATAAATAATCATAATGAAGTCTGAGTGCTCCGAACATGGACCATAAATGTTCAGAAATAGTATTGGATTGTCTAGAACTGGTAAAGAGCAAGTAAAGTAACACCATCCTGATCACTACCCTTCGAAATAATCAGTGGTTGAAAGGATTTTTTAATAATAATTGCCACACCCTTGGAATTGTTACAAGTCCCAGCAGAAATAATGTCACAAATCCATGCCTTCCTATCTTCATTGGACCAGTCACTGCTTAGCAAATGAGTCTCCTGCAGGAAACATATATCTGCTTTAGATTTAAGAATCAAATGCATTACTAGTTTTTTTTTATTTGTATCACTGAGTCCCCTAACATTCCATGAAGAAACCTTCAAGATACTATTCATTTTAGTTAAGTATAGTGAGACAAAAACTGAAGAAACAGTTATATGGAGTCAAATGTACAAAATATGTAGAATAACTGTCAGAAAGACTTAAAAAACATGAAAGACGGGCAGCATATTGCGAATACATGGCACCAAAATCCCTCAATCCTAACCCCGTGCATACCCACACTACTATAGCAATTGAGAGAATGCCGAAACAAAACATTATAAATGAGCATATGACTAAATAACAAACAATCATTCTTATCCATAAAAGTACAATATAGAAGATACAATATTTACAAACATCATACAACCTCATAACAGGACCAAGCCAGGACATCACGATCCCTATTAATATCCTAATAGCATCCAATAAACAGTAGGTTATCAACTCTGGGTAGGTCACTTAATTAAATGTAGATTTAAGGCTAATAAGAGAATACCATGTTGTAATAATCATATAAATAAAACTTAACACGTGTGACACTTCTAAAGATTCCTATTAAAACAGTTAGTAATTACTAAGACTACAGATATGACTCTTCAAATATTATTCAAGAAATCCAAAACCATACTGCTAGCGACGGATAGATGCAATGTCACATTGACCAGTTTTGGACAATAAAGTAAGCGATCAACTAGTTGGACCACAATTCTTGAAACAAAACACTAACTCCAAGATTCTTACTGTTTCGCCCCCGAAGAAACTAGTAAAACTGGAGATTTGGGGCTAACGAGCAACCATAATTAATACAAAACGTATACGTGAGGCGTACTTCCTGTTAGATGTGTAACAGACAGGATTAGATATGCGCCTCACCTAAAGGCTTCCTGTTTCCTCGGAAGCTAAAAAAAAAAAAGGGTTCCTAGAGCTTGTTAAAAAAAAAAAGAAAAATACTTTATATACGCGACACTAAGAAGTGTAAGCATGTGCCTTCAAATGGGGAAATATGATCAAGAACTGATTCTATAAGCACATGTTGATGTTCGGACAGCACATCATTTGATGGAAGGATCTGACCCAAAGTGTCTAAGAAATATGGCTTTAGCTTCACTAGGAGATGTCATGGATAGCTTCATTTCTTGATGTACAAAGGACAATGTAGGAGGAAACTTCATCTGGAACTTAATCTTCCTGTGAATGAGTTCAGCACAAAAAGGAGCTAATTTCCGACGCATCTCTCTTATATCCAGGGGGAGGTCTTGAGTGATTACTATTAACTGATTGTTTCAGGTGAGTTTTTTAACTTTCTTAAAAGCTGCTAGAATAGATTGAGCATCCCGAAAATTGAGCAGCTTGACATAAACTGGTCTTGGCAATGCGGTTGACTGTTCTTTCCGTAGCGCTCTGTGAGCCCTCTCAATCTCATATTTATGTGCGGGGTTTGTTTCATGGCAGAGAATACTAAATATTTGGGCTGCAACATCTATTAATTGACTGGGCTCATATGTTTCACTTAAACCCCTTATGATCAGATTGTTCCTCCTGCTTCGCACTTCTAGGTCCATGATCTTGGTTTGCATAGCGCTAATCGTTTTATCCTTTAGTAAAAGAGATTCTTTAACTAGACCAATTTCAAGCTCATTAGCCTTAGATCTTTCTTCAGTTTGTTTACTGGGGTGGTCTGACTGGGTCTACAGAACCTGTTTTCAGCAGAGGCCGAGGAAGAAAAGCTTCACATACAATACAATACAAATACAGTATAATCCAATACAATAAAGCTTACATTAGAAATACTATACAAAAAATAAGTTGAAAGAACAAACTGCTACAAGATATTGTAATATATTACTACACATCTAAACAGTTATATACAGTTAAAATACCAGCCAGAAAGTTAGTGATGCAGACATATAGTGAGAGAGAGTTAAGAAGAATAGAAGCAATAAAGCCTGAACAGTAGCTTAAGGATATGGTATAGAAGCAGAGAAGGAGTTAGAAGAGCTTTAGGATCTGAGCAGCACCTTAAGGATGTGGTATAGAAACAGAGAAGGAGTCAGAAGAGCTTTAGGATCTGAGCAGCACCTTAAGGATGTGGTATAGAAACAGAGAAGGAGTAAGAAGAGCTTTAGGATCTGAGCAGCACCTTAAGGATGTGGTATAGAGACAGAGAAGGAGTTAGAAGAGCTTTATGATCTGAGCAGCACCTTAAGGATGTAGTACAGAAACAGAAAAGGAGTTAGAAGAGCTTTAGGATCTGAGCAGCACCTTAAGGATGTGGTATAGAAACAGAGAAGGAGTTAGAAAAGCTTTAGGATCTGAGCAGCACCTTAAGGATGTGGTATAGAAACAGAGAAGGAGTTAGAAGAGCTTTAGGATCTGAGCAGCACCTTAAGGATGTGGTATTGAAACAGAGAAGGTGTTAGAAGAGCTTTAGGATCTGAGCAGCACCTTAAGGATGTGGTATAGAAACAGAGAAGGAGTTAGAAGAGCTTTAGGATCTGAGCAGCACCTTAAGGATGTGGTATAGAAACAGAGAAGGTGTTAGAAGAGCTTTAGGATCTGAGCAGCACCTTAAGGATGTGGTATAGAAACAGAGAAGGAGTTAGAAGAGCTTTAGGATCTGAGCAGCACCTTAAGGATGTGGTATAGAAACAGAGAAGGAGTTAGAAGAGCTTTAGCATATGAGCAGCACCTTAAGGATGTGGTACAGAAACAGAGAAGGAGTTAGAAGAGCTTTAGGATCTGAGCAGCACCTTAAGGATGTGGTATAGAAACAGAGAAGGAGTTAGAAGAGCTTTAGGATCTGAGCAGCACCTTAAGGATGTGGTATAGAAACAGAGAAGGAGTTAGAAGAGCTTTAGGATCTGAGCAGCACCTTAAGGATGTGGTATAGAAACAGAGAAGGAGTTAGAAGAGCTTTAGGATCTGAGCAGCACCTTAAGCATGTGGTATAGAAACAGAGAAGGAGTTAGAAGAGCTTTAGGATCTGAGCAGCACCTTAAGGATGTGGTATAGAAACAGAGAAGGAGTTAGAAGAGCTTTAGGATCTGAGCAGCAACTTAATGATGTGGTACAGAAACAGAGAAGGAGTTAGAAGAGCTTTAGGATCTGAGCAGCACCTTAAGGATGTGGTATAGAAACAGAGAAGGAGTTAGAAGAGCTTTAGGATCTGAACAGCACCTTAAGGATGTGGTATAGAAACAGAGAAGGAGTTAGAAGAGCTTTAGGATCTGAGCAGCACCTTAAGGATGTGGTATAGAAACAGAGAAGGAGTTAGAAGAGCTTTAGGATCTGAGCAGCACCTTAAGGATGTGGTATAGAAACAGAGAAGGAGTTAGAAGAGCTTTAGGATCTGAGCAGCACCTTAAGGATGTGGTATAGAAACAGAGAAGGAGTTAGAAGAGCTTTAGGATCTGAGCAGCAACTTAAGGATGTGGTATAGAAACAGAGAAGGAGTTAGAAGAGCTTTAGGATCTGAGCAGCACAAGGATGTGGTATAGAAACAGAGAAGGAGTTAGAAGAGCTTTAGGATCTGAGCAGCACCTTACGGATGTGGTATAGAAACAGAGAAGGAGTTAGAAGAGCTTTAGGATCTGAGCAGCACCTTAAGGATGTGGTATAGAAACAGAGAAGGAGTTAGAAGAGCTTTAGGATCTGAGCAGCACCTTAAGGATGTGGTATAGAAACAGAGAAGGAGTTAGAAGAGCTTTAGGATCTGAGCAGCACCTTAAGGATGTGGTATAGAAACAGAGAAGGAGTTAGAAGAGCTTTAGGATCTGAGCAGCACCTTAAGGATGTGGTACAGAAACAGAGAAGGAGTTAGAAGAGCTTTAGGATCTGAGCAGCACCTTAAGGATGTGGTATAGAAACAGAGAAGGAGTTAGAAGAGCTTTAGGATCTGAGCAGCATCTTAAGGATGTGCTATAGAAACAGAGAAGGAGTTAGAAGAGCTTTAGGATCTGAGCAGCACATTAAGGATGTGGTATAGAAACAGAGAAGGAGTTAGAAGAGCTTTAGGATCTGAGCAGCACCTTAAGGATGTGGTATAGAAACAGAGAAGGAGTTAGAAGAGCTTTAGGATCTGAGCAGCACCTTAAGGATGTGGTATAGAAACAGAGAAGGAGTTAGAAGAGCTTTAGGATCTGAGCAGCACCTTAAGGATGTGGTATAGAAACAGAGAAGGAGTTAGAAGAGCTTTATGACCTGAGCAGCACCTTAAGGATGTGGTATAGAAACAGAGAAGGAGTTAGAAGAGCTTTAGGATCTGAGCAGCACCTTAAGGATGTGGTATAGAAACAGAGAAGGAGTTAGAAGAGCTTTAGGATCTGAGCAGCACCTTAAGGATGTGGTATAGAAATAGAGAAGGAGTTAGAAGAGCTTTAGGATCTGAGCAGCACCTTAAGGATGTGGTATAGAAACAGAGAAGGAGTTAGAAGAGCTTTAGGATCTGAACAGCACCTTAAGGATGTGGTATAGAAACAGAGAAGGAGTTAGAAGAGCTTTAGGATCAGAGCAGCACCTTAAGGGTGTGGTATAGAAACAGAGAAGGAGTTAGAAGAGCTTTAGGATCTGAGCAGCACCTTAAGGATGTGGTACAGAAACAGAGAAGGAGTTAGAAGAGCTTTAGGATCTGAGCAGCACCTTAAGGATGTGGTATAGAAACAGAGAAGGAGTTAGAAGAGCTTTAGGATCTGAGCAGCACCTTAAGGATGTGGTATAGAAACAGAGAAGGAGTTAGAAGAGCTTTAGGATCTGAGCAGCACCTTAAGGATGTGGTACAGAAACAGAGAAGGAGTTAGAAGAGCTTTAGGATCTGAGCAGCACCTTAAAGATGTGGTATAGAAACAGAGAAGGAGTTAGAAGAGCTTTAGGATCTGAGCAGCACCTTAAGGATGTGGTATAGAAACAGAGAAGGAGTTAGAAGAGCTTTAGGATCTGAGCAGCACCTTAAGGATGTGGTATAGAAACAGAGAAGGAGTTAGAAGAGCTTTAGGATCTGAGCAGCACCTTAAGGATGTGGTATATAAACAGAGAAGGAGTTAGAAGAGCTTTAGGATCTGAGCAGCACCTTAAGGATGTGGTACAGAAACAGAGAAGGAGTTAGAAGAGCTTTAGGATCTGAGCAGCACATTAAGGATGTGGTATAGAAACAGAGAAGGAGCTAGAAAAGCTTTAGGATCTGAACAGCACCTTAAGGATGTGGTATAGAAACAGAGAAGGAGTTAGAAGAGCTTTAGGATCTGAGCAGCACCTTAAGGATGTGGTATAGAAACAGAGAAGGAGTTAGACGAGCTTTAGGATCTGAGCAGCACCTTAAGGATGTGGTATAGAAACAGAGAAGGAGTTAGAAGAGCTTTAGGATCTGAGCAGCACCTTAAGGATGTGGTAAAGAAACAGAGAAGGAGTTAGAAGAGCTTTAGGATCTGAGCAGCACGTTAAGGATGTGGTATAGAAACCGAGAAGGAGTTAGAAGAGCTTTAGGATCTGAGCAGCACCTTAAGGATGTGGTATAGAAACCGAGAAGGAGTTAGAAGAGCTTTAGGATCTGAGCAGCACCTTAAGGATGTGGTATAGAAACAGAGAAGGAGTTAGAAGAGCTTTAGGATCTGAGCAGCACCTTAAGGATGTGGTATAGAAACAGAGAAGGAGTTAGAAGAGCTTTAGGATCTGAGCAGCACCTTAAGGATGTGGTATAGAAACAGAGAAGGAGTTAGAAGAGCTTTAGGATCTGAGCAGCACCTTAAGGATGTGGTATAGAAACATAGAAGGAGTTAGAAGAGCTTTAGGATCTGAGCAGCACCTTAAGGATGTGGTATAGAAACAGAGAAGGAGTTAGAAGAGCTTTAGGATCTGAGCAGCACCTTAAAGATGTGGTATAGAAACAGAGAAGGAGTTGGAAGAGCTTTAGGATCTTGCAGTCTGTGAGGGACTGAAATGTGACAGAAGAGGAAGACCTGAGCATTAGGCAGGCTTTATGCAGGAGCAGAGCCATGTAGTTTTGCAATGATTTTTTAAAGAGGCTTTGAAATGGGTTAGGCCAGGAATAAACATGGTAACTTGAGGTAGTGAATTCTAATGTATAGAGACAGAGTATGAATATAGAGAGTGACCAGGTTTTCTTGTGGGTTTTGAGATAGCTAAGAGATTTTTGTCTTCTGATCATAGGGATCGAACTGTTGTGTAAAGTGTGACAAGACTGGTTAGTGCAGGGCAGGCAGTAGGCCTGAAAATAAGATTGTGTAAGGTGGAGAGCTGAATAAAGGCAATTTGGTTGGGGAGTTCAAGCCAGTTTAGTTCTAGGACTGGTTTACAGTGGTGTGTGTGATATTTAGAGTTTGTGGCAAACTTTGCAACCTTGTTGTAGCACTGTTCCAACTTGCTTAGGGTAGAAGTTTGTAAGTTAGTTAAGACAGGGGCACCATACAGAAGAGAGGGAAATAAAAATGTTTTTGCAAGGGTGGTTTTAGTTGCTGCAGTAAAGAAATGCTTGTTTCTATATAAGAGTCTCAGTTTTTGATGGAGTTTCTTGATATTTTGCTGTATATGGGGTCAAATTAAAGTTTATTGTCAATGATAACACCTAGAAGTTTGGTTTCCTGCACTATTTCTATGGCAGTGTTGTCAGATGCAAGGATGTTGAAATGATCAGTGACTGGGGAGGTGTTTTGGGGATGAAAGAGTACTAGTTTTGTCTTCTTTGGATTAAGAAAGAGTTGGGCATTTCTTAGCCAGGATTCGACTGCAGTAAAGGACTGCTGAGTTTTTGAAAGTAGTTCTGGTAGTGATTGAGCAGTGCAGATTATAGTGGAATAATCAGCGTATTGAATGAGGGTCCCAGGGTGAGAGGCAAGGTGACAATTGTGAAAATGTTGAAGACTAGGGATCCTAGGATGAAGCCTTGGGGGAGTGCAGTAGGGTTGTGGAGAAAGGGTGAGAGTTTGTTTCACCATTTCACTGCTTGTTTACTATCCTTGAAGTAGCTCTGAAACCATTTTACTGTGTTATGTGAGAAGCCTAAGTTAGACAGTGTGTTTAATAGTAAGGGGTGAGACACTGTGTCAAAGGCCTTGGAGAGATCAAGGAATACTGAGGCTGTATAGCATCCTGCATCTGTGGCCTTGTTCACGGTGTCTGTAAAAGATAATAGGGCTGTAGCTGTGCTGTGGCTCGGTCAGAAGCCATGTTGGGTTTTGGTTAAAAGATTGTTTTGCAATAGATATTGCATTACCTGTTGATGGATACCTATCTCGAGAATTTTGGATATGGGTGACAAGATGGATATAGGACGGAAATTGGATGGATCAAAAGAGTTGCCTCCTTTGTGGATGGGAGTGATGTGAGATTGTTTCCATATGGCAGGTACTTCTGATTCGGATAAAGACCTATTTATAAGGATACTGATTGGGAAGCCGACTGAGTTAGCAGCCAGTTTGAGGTTGTATGGGGGAGGTTGTCAGCTGAAGTAGAGCAGGGTTTTAGTGTTTGTAACAGTTTCTTAATGATGTCAGTGAGAATGG
The DNA here is from genome assembly GCF_019279795.1 of Protopterus annectens. Taxonomy (NCBI): domain Eukaryota; kingdom Metazoa; phylum Chordata; order Ceratodontiformes; family Protopteridae; genus Protopterus; species Protopterus annectens. The sequence goes on from NC_056736.1 coordinate 755,532,268, forward strand.
GCTGAAATGAGACGGGGGTTGTATGACATTTTGTTGAGTAGGGGGGTTAGTAATGACAGGGTTAGAAGTAGTTGATGCCCTGGAGTCGGTGTCTAAATAGGTTGAAGGCTGGGGGGGTCCAACATTAGAGGTGTTATAGTAGGTCTGAAATTGATTTTGTGAAATACTTGTTAAGGTTTTTGGCTATTTGTGATGGGGGGGGTATCAGGTGATAGGGTATGCTTTCCATTTATTCCAGGGTTAAGTAGAGAAGATATGGAGTGCCAACATTTACTGGGGTTGATTTTATGCTGGAATTTAAGCTGGGAATAATATGACTTCTTATCTCTTTTGATTAGTTTTATCACTTTGTTACGTAGTGTTTTGAAATTAACATTTCAACCCAATAGGGTTAGGAGGGTGGCCTAATGGTTAAGGTGTTTGCCTTATAAACACAAGGTGCAGGGTTTGAGTCTCACAAGGGATAATTAGCTAGGCTTAAAATGGCTTGCAAGGGCAGTTAGCTTAGTACTAATCTATGAACGTATGATTTTGTTCATTTCTGTTCTGTTTCCAGGTTGACCAGGCTCGGTCCCTTTGCTTTGTCAGGTGTTTACATTCCTTAGAGAGCCATGGTGCCTCATCAGGTGTTTACATTCCTTACAGAGCCGTGGTGCCGAGTTCTTTTTGATTCTTTTCATACGAATGGGAGCGAAGGTATTAAGGATGTGAAGGAAGGTGTTATTAAAGTATAGTGCAGCATCATTAAGGGGCAGTTTGGGAGCTGGGGTATTAAGGATGTGAAGGAAGGTGTTTATTAAAGTATAGTACAGCATCATTAAGGGGTAGTTTGGGAGCTGGGGTATTAAGTATGTGAAGGAAGGTGTTATTAAAGTATAGTACAGCATCATTAAGGGGTAGTTTGGGAGCTGGGGTATTAAGTATGTGAAGGAAGGTGTTATTAAAGTACAGTACAGCATCATTAAGGGGGAGTTGCTTAAGGGGTGTCCAGTCTATTTCCTGTAAGAAATTGTTGAATTTATTTTGACAAAAATTAATTTAGTTCCTAACGATTTTATAGTGTGTGCTCTAGTTGTTGGGAGTTTGTTCCAAGGGAGTCAGCTGGCAGATGATCGTTCAGGGAGCTAGGCAGTGTACCAGAAGAGAGGTAATTAGCAGGGTGGGATACTAGAATCTAGTCTAAGATGGAATGGCAGGTAAGACCTTTGCTGTATCTTGTTGTAGCATTGATAAGCTGAGAAAAAACATACAGATTTATACTATTTGTGGGGGAGTCGGAAGCTATTGTTTGCCAATCAATATTTACATCTCCTAAGATTATTGTTTCAAGGTTTATTGTTTGGGATGTCCAGGATAAAATATTTTCCAACACTGGCATATTGTTACCTCGTAGGATAAATATTACTATTATGCAAATTATTTTTGATATGTTGAGGTTCAAAAAGGAGATTAGTACCTCAGCATTGGAAAAGGTGGGTATATTACTGGTATGCGGTGTGATGATGAGTGTGGAGGGATATAGAAGTGCTATCCCTCTCCCTTTTTTGATTTATCTCTTCTAGTTATTGTAAAGTTTAGAGGTACTATTTCTGAGTCTTTTACACTGGGGTGTAGCCATGTTTCAGTAAGGGCTAGTATGTCAGGTTTATTTTGCTCAGTCCAGGCATGCAGTGGGGCTATTTTATTACATATACTTCTAAGGTTAAGTGTAAGTATTCCTTAAATCTTTGGGATTACTCTTGTGGTTAGGATTAGAGGATGGGCCAGGGTTAGGATGTACGTCTCCACATATGAGTAGATAGGTAATGAGGAATATGTACCATGGGAAGTGTTTTTTATTCCTAGGTGAGGGTACTGGTGTCAAGTGTGGTTTCACAAGAGGTGAAGAGGCCAGTTTGTGGCTTGAATAGAATGGAATTTAATAGATTATTTACAAAATTACAGATATCTGGGCTGACAGTGTCACATCCTGCATGGGAGAACCATCTTCTGTACGGCTGGGTGTCATTCTGGTAGATTCTTCACAAGATACTGAGGCAAGAGGCCATTACACTGGTCAGATATCTCTCCTTCAAGTTAGTCTTCTTTCATGTGGACTCTTATAAAGAAGAAAAAATCAAAAGATTAAGCATTGTTTTTCTCAAGCCATAATTATGGGATGATTTTCTTACCTTAGCAAGGCATGCATTACAGGCTATGACTCCTGATATCTAATAGACATTACAGCGCCTCATACTCTGTAAAAAAATTCTTGAGGAAACAGGGTCTGACAATTCAGATTATGAAGAGAGAGGGCTTCTCCTACAGCTTCATAAGTCCAACACTGAATGCGAGGAAACATTAACTCATCTTCCTGTGGAGGAATTTTATTTTAATCAGACCACTGACAGGATAAATGAGGTATTTTTATATGAACAAATAAATGTAATATGTTACTTTATTTTTATTTTTGGGTGGGAGGTGGTCAGGACTGTTAGACCGTTGTCTCTCTCTCTCTCTCTCTCTCTCTCTGTCTGTATGGGCAAGAAAGTCCTGAAGAAATATTCAGTCAGAGCTTTGTGAAGCTGACCATTTGTTGTTTTCTGGGAAGGGAAACAGCCCATATAGCCTAAAGATTTCTGCAGTAGTGAGGAATTTCAACATTTACTGTTAGGGGTAAGTGCAACTTACACAGCTCTACTTTCTTTTTGATCTTTTTATCTTGTTATGTTTTACTTAATTATATCACTACTCAGTAATTCCTTTTTTATATTACTTGATGAAATCGGTGCATGCACTTTTTAAGATAAGTACTTTTATTTTGTTTTCGATTTTGCTGCCTGCAGCCTTAGTCATAACTTTAAAAAGTCACGAACCAGTTTTCCTTTGCATTTAATAAGCAAACAAATAAAGAAACAGTAAAACAGTTTTTAATCCTAACAGCTGGTATATGCCTTATCAAAAAATTGAAACTAAATTTCATAAAACAGCATGCTATTAGACGGGGTAATCAGCTACACACTCACCTACAGCATGTCAGCTGGAGTCTTCTTCTTTGGTGACCTTTCCAAGACCTTTGCTGTTTGGGAAAATTCTCCTTTGACGTCTAATTTATGATATTTGTAACAGAAAAAAACACCTTACTTGTTTTGGAATTCTACATCATCTTTCGACTTTTTGATTAAACTAGACAAAATCCCATTAAAATTTTGTAACTACTGATACAGTTCCAAGGTCCTTCAACAAATCATTTTTTTGTTAGCTGGATAAACTTACTAATGCCAAGCATCCCTTTTCTTTTTCAGGTGTCACTGTTTGGCAAGTGATTTACTCAGAGTCACACAGTAGGCAACTGCAGTAAGAAGGAATCAATCCCAAGACTACATCATGACACTCATTAGAAGGTCTTAGCCTTAATCCTGTGCTAAACTGTGACATGGCTCTCACAATGACTAAACAACAGTTCAGAATAAAAGAAGGTTTTTACAGGTGGGTCTTTTTATAAATAAAAGCACTGAGATTACAAAGGGACACACGGCAAAAGGTTACTATTTGAATAAGAAAATAGATGGAACCAGGCTCCTCCAGTGATGAAGATGGATAAAACCCTGACTACGGCCAAGCTGACCCGGGTTCAGTTAGCAGCTCATATGACTGACGGAGCAGCAGTGAAGGGTTGGGTGTTCCCATTCATGGTGGGAGGGCACTCATCAGGCTCGCTAATGGGAGCTGTGTTCCAAAGAGGGGAGTTGCCTTGGATGTAATCAATGAGCATTGGGGGTGGGGAAAGGGAGAGGGTAGGCCATAAAAATACCCCCACTGCATGGAAGCACAAATGAGCCAAGCCCCGAGCACACCCTCAGGATTCATGACTGGCCCCAGCAAAAATGGAATAAGTCTGGTTGCTGGTGGCCCCAGTGAATAAAAATGAGGTCCAAGAGAACAAAAAAAAAATGATGGCTGGAACCATGTTGGTATCATCACATGTGTAATATGTGCATCTTAGGAGGCAGTCAGTTTGGAGGTGAACATTTCATTGAATTCAGTACTGTTGGGCCATAAACACTGTATATTGTTAAATTGTTAATAGATGCAAGGTTAACTCTGAGATCAATGAACTTTCCCGTTATCACTAAGGGTGAATGACTTCACAGTTCATATACCTTGTGTCACCTGGTGCGAATGTTAAATCCTGTGTTAGTGTGCACAAACTCTGCTTTCAGGCAGTGTGAGACTGTAAATCTTGGTTTGCATTGATCAGGATAATATACATCCTGCTGATAATTACTGCTATTTAACACCTACCACCCTCAATTTTTTTTAAAATAGTTAATGCTTGTTTTTCTTATTTTTGTGAAAGTTAATGATTTGGGAAACTGATTTTCTCATTTCTTTGATCTGGACTACAGTGAACTGCTGCTTGATGAACTGCCATTTATTTGTACTTTGTTCAAAAAGCAAAGTGAGTATGTGTGCATGTACCTTTAAGGTATATATGATGGATTACCAAAAGTTGTTTCAGAAGAGTAACCAACTTATTCCTGGTGCATGCCTTAAATCCAAACATCAGATAAACTGTCTTTTGGCTTTTCCCATTTAGGGGTCACCACAGCGGAACTCCGATCTGCTAATGATTGGCAGTGAATTTTTATAGTGTTGAGTTGCCAGCCCAGCACCCTGCCTTCAAGGAAGGCACGTCCACTCACACCTACCTGCATGTCTTTAAATTAATTCGACCACAGGGAGGACATGCAGAGTCCGCACAGAAGGCTCCCCAGCTGAGAATTGAACCAGTAAACCTCTCAACGTTAACCGCTGCACCACCACAGCCACTATAAGGGGTTTAACTAGTTTTACCTTTTGAAAACAATCAGTCTGTTGAAATAATCTTACTGTTTGCACACCATTGTAGCATTCTATTGTAGAGTTCCATTGTAACGTAAACGTTCCATTTTAGCTTTCCGTTGATTGTGTAGTGGTTCTGCCTTCTAAGTAGTTGGATCGCCTTTACTTTCTGACCTATGCAAGAGGTCAATACATTTAGTCTAGCATTGCAATACAGTAAGCCTATGAGTTGTTAATGGTATAGTTTATGAAGTCCAAGGTTAGATCGCCTCAGCCTTCATTTCCCTAATGTGTGACTCTGAACAAGTGACTAGACCCAGTGGTGCACTAGGGTAATTGGGATATTGGGCTAACCCCACCAATGATGTCCTAGACCTCATGCCAAGTGACAACCTGTGGAACATGTTCTTCTGCAGCTCCCTTCCCAAATAGTGACAGTTATCACCACCCCCTTTTTTGTAGAACCTATGTTAGTCCATGATAAGAACACTAAATAATAAGTATTTCTACTAATAAAAATAATAACAGAGAAAAGTGCTGCCTCATCTTTAAGTGAGGATGCGTACCCTCATTTGGGAAGAGTGTCTGCCATCCTGCTTATTTACTTCAGCATTAATGCGGACTGCAAGCACATTATTCAGAGTCTGTACGTGTAGTAAGTTATAATCCTCCACAAGAAACAAGGCGAATAGAAGATACTGACTTTTCTCATTTTTTTTGGTGCTTCTTGCAAAGGTCATAGTGAAATCAATACTCAGTAAAAGGACCTTCTTTCTAGGATGCCTGCTATAGCTTATCAACCCTCAGTGCGATTTCAGGTCTGTTAACACAGTAGTTGCAGCCTTGTTTGCGTTCACTGATTAGATTTTTTGAAGGATGAACTTTGCTGGCATGGTTCTGTAATCTATTAAAAGCATTCAGTGTAGTCTGTTGTAACAGGCTCCATTTTAGAGAGAGATCCATAAAAGCTAATAGCACTTTTAGTAAGTAGCTTCATAGCTGCCTAACTATAGCCACACGAGAGGGTCCTACCATATCATCTCCACTGAGGATTTCAGCTGGCACACCACAAATGTCTATGCTCATTACTGAGACAACATGCGTCAGACTTCCTGGGTCTGGGTCCAGGCTTCACCCAGTTGCTATCTGTCTGTCTGTCTGTCTGGATAGTGTACATTTTCTTTCTGTCAATGTGGAATTTCTATAGGTATTTTGTTTTTTTCTCACCTCCAAAAACATACTGCTTTTATGCCTGCTTCAAAACATTTAAACAGTTTCATTTACTGTTGTCCTTATGGCTTAAGTCATCACTGAAAAGAAAATGGAATTACTTATGTTGGTTCTGTGGCAGAAACAAACAAATCACTGGCTGTAATCCAGGTGGCGTGGGTTTGATTCCTGACTCTGATACTGAAGGAGCCAATTCAGGAGACAAATGCCCATATTGGTTTGAGACAAGTGTCCTGTCTGGTAAGAGACTCCACAGATTGTTGCCCTATTACTAGAAAATCATCTATAAGCAGATCTTAAAATACATCCTAAAGTGTGATGTTCTTACTGATCATCAACAAAGCTTCTGTCACAGATGTAGCACCTCAACAACTTTATATACAGTTACTACAGGCCTACTTACAGGCATAGTTTTTCGAGACCTAAAAACAACGCTTAAAACTACTGACCACATGTTTCAGCCAGAACTGTAACTTATATTCTGGTGCCCTGTGCCATCCCCCAATCCAGCAACCCCCCCCCCCCACCTAAAAAAAGAAACTAATATTCTGGATCAATTAGCTTGCTACAGCTTATATCACATGCAAAATGCTACTAAAGCCTTTCAGTACTGACCGCAAAAGCAGTATTAGGATACATAAATTAATGCCAATACTGATCTACTGACCTTGTGCTACAAGCACTAGCATCTTGCGGTCTTCCTTCTGATGTTATTCTATGTTTACAAAACTATCTGACAGACAGAATTTTAATAATACTTGGCTCAGATCATTTTATTGAATTATATGCATTTTAAAGAGGAGTTCCTCAAGGTTTCCATTCTGGGAACTCTTCTATTCTCATGGTTTATAAATGATATATCCTAGGATCTCCCCAAAACTCAACTGCATACTTTAAGCAGACAGTGTTGACATTGCACAGAGACTTCTCCTTAAATCTACTATTCTTTACTTCTTACTTCATTTAGCACCTTAAGGTGTGCATTCTTCCTTAAAGCATCTCATTTACCTGAAGATAGTTATTCTCTGTCAGTCGGTATATCCCTCCATAAGATAACCAAGTTAGTTACGTCCATGTATAAGCTACTGCATATAATTAAATATAGTTTATTCCTTGCATTTCTTAACTAAATTCTCTGAATCACTGGGCAAAAACGAAAGGTTTTCCAGTTTGTTTCCCTTCAGTTGTCAGCGTCTAAGTATTTGTTATCCTACGGCAGTTAGAAATTGCCTCATGCCCACAACTTACTTAGCACACATAATTCAGTCTGTGAGAGGTGCAGATATATAACTAATCTGGAGGCATCCCTCTTACAAAAATATTGACTCTGAGCAGTATGCACTTCTGCCACAATCAAAACAAAATAACATTAAAATGTCTTATGCTGACATTGTAAAACTCTTTACCAAAGTCTCCTAGATTTAGGCACCAGATCTCATTTCATTCATGCACACCCATAGCATAAATTTACCAAGAGTCAAACCACTTCACAGCTACTAGTTCAAATTACTGTAGTAATAAAAATGTCTTAGTAAAAATGACTGTTAATTAGAACATAGATTCTTTTATCACTAGACTTGACAATGAAAGGGTAACAGTGAATTATGTGTCAGGTGCCAGGATCTCTGACATTACAAGGGCTCCAAAGACCCTTAAACCTGACAGCTATGACTACCACATGGTGGTGGTCCATATAGGAGTGAATGACTTGGGGCACAAAATCCTAAGGAACATGCAGGAAGACATATTGGAATTCTCCATATATGTGACAAATGCTGGCAAGACACTGGTCCTGAGTGGAATCCTTCCTTCCTTCTCCAAAAAAAGATAATTGCCTCAGCAATTAGTCAAATAGTTAGTATTATTCCAGGGGATTCAATATATCTCAGCACAAGATGAGATGACTGACAGGACAACTTGCTTTACAAAAGATTGCCTGCACCTCTTGCTCCAATGCTTCTGCATACTGGTTAAAGACTTTGCTACCCCCCAATGTCTTTTAAGACAAGAGTTCTGCTAATGGAAATTCCAGTATAGCAAATACATTAAATTCAAAACTGGACCACATTAAGGTGGCTTTATTCAGTGCTAGAAGCCTCAACAACAAACTGTCTGATCTTGAAGTTTCATGCATTTGTAACACTTCTGTATTTGTGTAATTACTGAGCCAGGGTATAAATTTAAAGAAGGTACGTCTCCACACCTGGGTTTTATATTCATCATATTTATATCCATCATGCAATTCTAAGCCCATTTAGATGAATGCATAGAGCTAACAGTCCCATCCAAAGCTGACAAAACTGTGTTAAAAGGGCAGAGTATTAAACATTGGAGACAGCATAGTATTTGTGGAAAATGATTATTCACCAGATTGTACTGGTATTATACACCAGATAAAAGAGATGCACATTTATCCCAACAATCATGCATATAGGCAGGCAGTGTGAGATTCAAGCTGCTGTATCCAATTGTCTTCAGAATATTTTTTTCTTGGAGGATCAAAGTAATTTTTTGATATAAAACATGCCAAGTAGGAAACATAAAAGTTATTCCAAGAAGGGGTGAGTGATCAAACAGAAGGAGACTCTGCATTGCATTCTCCTAATAATAGAGCTCCTAGAGAGACTTTGGCAGTGAAGCCTTTTCCAATGTTCCAAAGGAAAATCCTTTTTAGACAGGAAAAAAGAAGCACAGGAGTTGACGACAAGAATTAAGAAGTACCTTGTACTTGAAGTCTGGAGATGAGCTGTGGAGATGAATAGGAAGAAGACTAGCAACTCCTGAATAAATGGGAAAACATAGAGCATCAAAGGTCACACACACAAACCGTTCAGTAAAAAAAATAAATAAATAAGCTACAGTTTTCACTGTGTGATACGTTAATCCACCTGTGATGGAGATGTTTCAGCTACATGGCTACTGAATGCCCATGACCTTTTACTTTTAAAGTGTCTATATTCCATTCAATAAAGCTATTAATAGCATACAAGCTATTTTTCACATCTGGGAGGGGATTAAAGATAAGAGAAGAACAGACAGCAATTACTGTAAGTAGGACCACAGATTGTAACATGTACTTTAGCATGGATAACCTTAATTGTAAGTTAATTCATGCCTGTGAGTGCAGTTGTCAGTTTGAGATAGTTGTTCCTATTAGGAGGGTTAAACATCATTATTTGAACATGTATGTGATTTTAGGTGTTTGCTTTAAGTTAAAAGGGTTTGGGGTGGGGGTTCTGGGGGTGTTTCATTTTTTGTTTGACGGTTATCATTGAAACACAAAAGTCTTGTAAAATGTGACATAAGTTCTAATGGAGATGAAAAAAACAACAGTATGAAGGATCAACCTGTCAAACATTAGTGAGTGCGTGTAACACAAAAGCAAGAAAAATACACTTAAAAACTATCATATATAATAGATTAGAATAATAACTTCTTATCATAATGGCTACACTATCCATATTATTTTGGAGCTTGAATGACCTCATGGGTATAGACAAAAAGGTAAGAGTATTGAATTAACAGATGCAGAAGCAAATAACAATGTTACAGGAGACACATTTGGAAATAAATGAGTATGTGAATTTGAAAAAGAAAGCATTTCAGGAGGGATATTCAGCAGAATATCAGGGACAAACAAAATGGGAGTAAGTTATACTAATTGCTAGAGGAGTTCCCATACTGATTGAAGAGGAAAAAAGATAATTATGGTAGATTTGTGGCAGTAAGACATTACTGGAAAGGGAGGAGAATTATGCTGGCATGTATTTACATTCCACCTAAAACTGCTATTATGGAGCTTAAGAAAATTTTCAGAGAAATAATCAGCTTTCAGCAAGGAATATTACTTATAGGTGAGGAATGGGAGTTGATTTGCAACAGTGAGGATGTATCTGGGGACCTAGAAGGGAAAATATTACAAAAGAGGGTAGACTTCTGAAGAAATATATGAAAATATTTGGTACGGAAGAAGTGGATTTAGTAGTAGGAACTCAAAGAATTAACTTTTTATTCCTCAGTGTGCAATAACAGGGCTAGACAAGACAGAAATTATATTTGACAGGAAAGTGTGCATTCAATTGAAAGCTTTGACACACATCCAACATCTATTTAAGATCATGTGTCAATAACAACTAACATAAAATGTAGGGTAATAAAGTACAGATGAGACACTGGTCTTTCCCCACCTATGTGCTAAAAAGAGAGGAATTTAAGGAATGGGAAGTGGAAATTATTCAAACGTTATTAGAGAAGATAGAAATTGCTTCAGATGTTATAGCTACTGAGTGGGATAAAATGAAAGTGGAGCTTAAAATATGATACAAATAAAAGAAATGTGATATGGTTAAGAAGTAATTGTTTAGAGGGGCTGACAAAGATTAAAGTATTGTAGCATAAGGGTGAGCTCGCAAAACAATACAAGAGGCACAAATGGAGAGTGCTAAGAGAAAATAAGGGAGTAATATATGGACAGTATGCAATGACTTGGGCAACAGAAAGTAAAAAGGCTGTTGCCAAACTTAGAGAGCATATAACAAGAAAGATAACCAGACATCAGTAGAGATATTAGAGATATTTCAGAATTTTTATGAAAATTTGTATAAAGCAGAGAAATGTAGAAATCAAGAATGAGCACAAATGGAAATATTTATGGAAGAGTTACGTATGCCAAGATTAGAGGTAGCTGAGGCTCAACAATTAACAGTTAAAATAGGAGGAGATCAGATAAGTGATGTATAATCGATCTGCAGGAAGTCTCTAGGAACAGATGTTATTCCTGTAGAAGTTTAGATGCTATGAGGGAAGAAAGTGATAAAGATTTGGAAGGTTTTGTTTAACAATATTTTAAAAGAAGGAGAAGCTCTGACATCCTGGAAGAAAACAATGGCGGTTGTAATACCTAAGAAAGTAAAGAGCCGTCAGACTCAGCTTCATATAGGCCAATTTCAATTTTAAACCATATTGTTTGCGTCTATAATAGCTAAAAAGAATGGCAATGCTGTTGACAAAATCAATAGATATGGATCAATGTGGTTTTGTGGAGGGGAGGCAAACATTTGACAACATTAAAAGAGCAATGATGATCCAGAGGGAAGCAGAATGTAAGAAAAACTGCTGTTGATCGTGGGTCTTGATGCAGACAAAGCATTCAACAGAGTAAGCTGGGATTTTATGAACAGGGCACTGGAAGGATTTGCATTCCATGATGCAATAATAAGGTTAATTATAAGGCTACATGAGGGATCAGAGGCAAACATTTAACTGGAAGTGTTTCTGTCCGATAAATTGTGTCTGAACAGAGGTACCAGGCAGGGGTGTTCACTTTCCCCTTTGATATTTGCATTATATTTACTGCCATAGGCAAAGAAAATAAGGTACTCAGAAATTAAAGGATGTAACTGGTATTGTAATCAAGAAAAGTTGGCTTTATTTGCAGATGATATTACTTTGTACCTGATAAACCAGAAAAGGGCATTTCAGTGTTTTGGAACATTTGTGAGACAGCTTCTTGTCTTTTCTGGATATAAAATTAATGAAGATAAAACAAAAGCTATAGCTGTAAACTATGTACTTACACATTAATTGGTTCAGCAATACCCATATTTATGGGGACATGATAACATTTAGTATTTAGGAATATGGGTTAAAAGGATTCTGTGTCAACCAGAGGAGAAGTTGTGGATAGTAATTAAAAAGTTGAATGACTTTATCTGTGGGGGGAACAGGGCAAGGGTCAAATGTGATAAGTTAATCCCCCCAATATAACAACATCGATGTGATTTAGGTTTACCTGATTTAAATGAATACTTTAGAGCTACACAGTTAAGCCTCATATACATAACACAAGCAGAAGGTTATAATTCAAAGCGGAAAAGGATGATGATGATGTGGGAGGAAGGGATTCAAGAACTAAGGTGAAAGTGGGATTTTGGATGCTGATCCTTAAGCGGAATAACAACAGCCATGCAGAATATTATATTTATAAAGTAGCAGAAGGTAAACTAAGAACTAAGCCACTGCGGGAATGGAAAAAGGAGATTCTGCTGACATGGATGACTGCAATTAGGGGTACAGGGAGCAGACAAGAGGGGGCTGGAATTTACTGGGAAAAACTGACAAAGGAATGCAGGCACTGAGAGCAAATAACTATAACTAGTTGAATGTAGACCAGAAGCTGCTGCTAAAAAGGGATGATTAGCTGGGCATATATAATATTACATGATTGCTATAGGAATCAATTAAAGGAGGTTATAAAAGACTGGGAAGTGAGATTGGCTAAGCAATTCACAAGGAAACAATGGGAGGTCATATGTATGTATGTATCCCAAATATGCAACAAAGTCTAGAAGCTTTAGGATTTTTGCTGGGAACTGTTTGCATAGCTATGGAAGTGTTTGCGTAGCTACTTTTATACCCTAAGCAGACTCCAAAGCATTTTTCAGGTAGATAGCAAATGTTGGAGGTGTGATGGGGAAGAAAGAGGTAACTGGGAACATGTGTTTTAGGAGTGTAATGAGTTGACAGACTTTAAAAATTCCCTACAGAATTCTCATTAGAAACATTGGGAATGGGTGTAAATAAGAAAATATTTTTTTTTGAGCTGGGATACAGGATCTGAACTATCTAGAGATAGCTTGTTAAGTTTAATTCTGGTGGCTGCCAAAAAGCAATTACTAGAAAATGTAAACCAAAGTCTAACCCAACTGTATTTGAAGTCGTGAATATTATAACAGAGATAAAAGAATTGAAAATGGGATCCTTAAGAAAATTAATAGAAAAAACGGAAATTGCAGGAGCGAAACATGGAACATAATGTTTTGGAGGAGTGACGTTTAAGGGAAAGCAGAAATTAATCAATTTATGAAATATTGGATTGATGATAATTATGCAAAAGAATATATGCGATGTATAATGTGTACAAATGGGAATATATTAATATGGTTTGTTTTCTTTTATATAAATGTATGTTTGCCTGTGTTTTAAGAGAAAGTTCAATGATGTTAAAAATTATAATTTTTTCCTTTCCTCAGCTACATTAGGAAACTAAAGAATAACAGTTCACATTGTTTTGAACTTATTCAAAATGGCACCACCTAACTGGATCCTATAAAAATTATGAATGTATTAGCAAACAAATTCAGTGCTAATTTAAACCCAGAGACGTTCTTCCAAAATCCATATATCCCTGAACCCCTAACTCCTTATCACAAAGGAATATATACTGAAGCTGCTTTCTAAGACCAAAACTACTTCTTCCGTGGGGCCTGATAATATACCTGTTTGTTTAATAAACGGTGCTAACCATGCCCTGGCAGAAACGCTCCTCAGACTGTTTTGCCTACATTAAATTACAGGCTTTTCCCTTGAAGTTTGATGCACCGCTAAGGTTGCTACCTACTCATTATTTTTTCTTTTTCTAGACTATCCAGAAATCAAAATGATTGTCTGTTGGTTTGAAAAACAGTGTACAAACTCAGGCATTTTGTTTTTTTAAAAGAAAAGTATCATTAACACATTGAGGTCAGGTCCAAGACAGAAAAAGATGATGTTCTACCTCTTCTTGACATGCAAATTTATGTCACAAAAATGGGCGTGGAGTGAGTGGGGAATGGGTTTGAGTTAGTGCAGTGTAAGGTGGGTGTGGCTTTAGACTGTTTTTTTTTTTTTGCCACAGCTAAAAGTGACAACAGTTTGCACTGTAGTGATGATGTCACTCCAGTAGGCTGGGGCCAACAGCCACTGGGTGTGGGTTAAGTGGTTTTTTTTTTTTTTTTTTTTTGCCACAGCTAAAAGTGGCAACTCTTTGCACTGCAGTGGTGCTGTCACTCCAGTAGGCTGGGCCCAACAGCCACAATGGTTATAGACCCATGATCCAAACGAGTCTCATCGGCAAAGCTAAGGAATATAGTATAACTGATCTAATAAACTATGATATCAAAAATCTGATAGACATGACCCACAACAGTTTGTTTTTTGTTAAGGGAAGCTCCTTCCTAATAAATTTAATTAACTTCTTTGAGACAATCATACAGGCTGTCAACAGTAGTCTTGCAATTCGCATAGTATAGCTTGACCCGATCAAGGCCTTTGATGCTATACTCCATTCTGATAAGTATAGCTTGACCCAATCAAGGCCTTTGATGCTATACTCCATTCTGATAAGTATAGCTTGACCCGATCAAGGCCTTTGATGTTATACTCCATTCTGATGAGTATAGCTTGACCCGATCAAGGCCTTTGATGCTATACTCCATTCTGATAAGTATAGCTTGACCCGATCAAGGCCTTTGATGCTATACTCCATTCTGATAAGTATAGCTTGACCCGATCAAGGCCTTTGATGCTATACTCCATTCTGATAAGTATAGCTTGACCCGATCAAGGCCTTTGATGCTATACTCCATTCTGATATTGTAAGTAAGGTTAAACCTTTAAAACTAGATCCCTGTGTGGTAAAGTGAATATCAAACTGCCTATATGATGGAAGCCGCACAATATCAGTGACAGGTGCCTCATCAAAACATATGAAGGTTGCCAGTGGTATCCCCCAGGTGTCAGTGTTGGGACCCTTCCTTTTCACTTTAATTTTCTGATCTCCTAAAACCAAGACTCTAGCTAACTGAGACTGGAAGTTATTGTCAAATCCTTCCACGGTACCTTATGCATCAGCAAAAACTTATGTTGATAAATAACTGGTGTGCTGAAAATGGGCACAAATTAAAGTCAGAAATGTAATATTGTCACACTTTGTAAACAGACCCTTCCCTCGACACAATATCCCACTTCAAATACACAATTCCCCTCTTTTAATACACAATACATACTTCTAATACACAATCCCCCACTTCTAATACACAATACCCCAATTCTAATGCACAATACCCCAATTATAATGCACAATACTCTACTTCTAAATAAAAATATTTTATATTTTTATATTGATTATGTTTTAATGTTAGTCAGCCATTTTTCATTGGGCTTAATGTTTAGGCTTGCATTGTATGTGTTTGCACTATACTCTAGATGTTTAAGTATAGTAGTTATTATTGTTGCTCCATACATCTAGAAATCTATATGTATGTATTTTTTCCCTTTTTAGTTTCAACTTAGTAGTAGTGAGGTTTTATGTGCTAAATAGTTTTAGTGTGTTTTAAACTTTATACAGTAGTGAATCCATAGACAGGTGGACAAGCACTTGTATCTTTAAAACTGGATGCTTCATTAATTGTTTAATTGATGTGCATTAAATGCTTGATTGAATTTCATCCAGTGTATATAAACTCCCTGTTTTTTTGACTAAATAGATCTGAAGAAGCGTGTGTTACAGCACGCGAAAGCGCTTATCCTTTTGTGCCTGCAGTGTTCTAATAAAGAGATTTTAACTTTTGAAGCGGTGGACTGTGCATTTCATACCAGCTTTTAGCTTGGAAGTTCTGCTGTGGTGAGCATTCCAGTGTTTTTTCTCCATAAATAAAAATGTTGTTAGGGAACTTGGTAAATGGGTTGATAATTCCTTCTCTGTCTATCAGCATGTCCAAAAGTCCTTCTACTTAGTGCCTGTTATTATGAGTATTATCTAGATCTAAAGAGGTCATTGGTCCCTTATATTTAGCATAGATTCAGCCAATTATTGAGTGCAGCTCCCCCTTCAGGATGTACCTTACATGACCTATCAAACAAGAGAGATGCCAGAGGTTCCTAACTAAGATTATGGATTTATAGACCTTGAGCTACCAAAAAGAGAGAATGAGAGACTAGAAGCACAACTTTATTTCTTTGTTCGGTGAATTATGGACTCTTGAAGAGAAGCTTATGCCTTAGTTCTGTGCCATTAGAGACCCAGTTCTGCTGGATATCTTGTATCTATGCAAGCCTAATATTTCCACAAATACCAGATCCATGGAGGTAAATCTTCACCCGCAGATAATTAAAATGTTATGGAGAGACAAATATCTCCCCAACTCTGGAACAGACTGACCATGCAGATTAATCAGTGTGATATAACATCATCATTTAAATGCAAATTCTATGACTGGATGGCACCTACAAATTCACCCCGAGCCTGACTAACTTACCCTCCTAGAGAAGGGGGCAGGGGTATGGTGTAAGTGAGGGCACTGGCACAGCAGAAATGGTCACAAACTCATCATCATCATCATCAGCCCCCTTTTTCCCACCTATCTACATGGGTCAGGATGTCATGTTAACTGTCACCATCTCTCTCAATTCAGTGCCACACTCCTATCTTCTTCGACACTCATGCCTAACTGTCACAGATCTTCTGTCACACAATCCAGTCACCTCTTTGCTGGATGTTCTTCTTTCCTCTTAACTTCTTCCTGTCTGTCCCAAATCTTCACCAGACTGTCTTCTACTTTTCTGCACATCTATTGAAACTACCATAATCTGTTCCCTTTGATTTTTTTTGGGAATTGGAGCTACTTTGGTTTCTGCTTTCTTTATCTGTCCAACAGTGTGCATCCTACCACCCTTCTCAGGCACTTCATTTTCATCCCCTCTAGCTTCCTCATCTTCTCTGTCTTTATTGCCCAGGTTTCTTTACTATACAGTAGTACTGGTCACACCACTGTCTTGTACACCTTACTTTTCAGCTTCTTTGACATTCTTCTGTCATAAACTACACCTGACACTCTATGCCACTTGGCTGCAGCCCCTTTGATTCTAGCTTTGACCTCCTCATTCAGACTTCCCTTTTTCTCAACCACCCCTCCCTGATACTTAAAGCCATTTACCTGTTCCAGATTCTTACCTTCTATCTCATTTCTCAGATTCTTCTGCTTTCCCCATTTTGCTGCCATTACCACTGTTTTATCTATGCTTAGTTTTATCCCATGTGCCTTTAGTTTTGCATTCCATTCCCCTATTTTTTGCTGAAGTTCTTGCTCAGTGTTTGCCGTAATGTTACATGATCTGCATTCAGCAACTTTGCTGATCTGTCCCCTCCAACCTGTTTGCTAATGTAGTCCATCACCATTATGAACAACAGTGGGCTCAGAGCTGAACCCTGGTGCACACCCACTCCCACTGGGAACTCCTCTGTGAGACCAAACACTGTTCGTATGTGAGTCATTGGGTATTTGTACATAGCCTGCATTAATTATGTTTCTGGGACTTTGAACCACCTCAGTACTGCCCAAATCAGCTTTCTTGTGACCTTGTTATATGCTTTCTCTAAGTCTAGGAATGGCCAGTTGGACCCTTTCCTCATCTCTAGCTTCTTCTCAACTATCTGTCTTACTGCAAACATCGGGTAAGTTGTGCTGCATCCTGATCTGAATCTGAACTGCTGATTTCCAGTCTTAATTTCTACTACTCTGCATATCTGTTTATCAATCACACTCTCCAGAACTTTCATGCAGTGTGGTAGGAGTTTGATGCCTCTGTACTGCCCACAGTTGTGGGTGTCCCCTTTGTTCTTGTACACTGGCATGAGTATGCCTATTTTCCAGTCATCTGAGATACGTCTTTCTCTCCAGACTGCTGTCAGTACCCTCAGGAACCTTATCTCCCCTATTTCACCCAACATCTTTATCATATCTGCTGTGACCTCATCTGAGCCTGCTGCTTTCCCTGACTTAATTTCTCTTAGAGATATCTGCACTTCTTCTAGGGTGGGCTCCTCTTCTTCTCCTCTCATCGTAGATCGTGTCTGGGGCAGTACAGCTTCTGTGCAGTTTTCTTCATTAAGAAACTGCTGAAAATACTCCTTCAATTTGTCTTTGATGTCCTGTGGACTGGTGAGCAGGTTGTTGTTGGCATCCCTTATGAAGGGTGTCTGACTATCTTCTTTATCTTTCTGCCTTGCCTTGCAACCTGATATAGTTTCTTTGTACCACCTACTGAGTCAATTTCCAGAAGCTGGCAGAGTGCCTATGATGCCCTGTTCTTTGCTACTGCAACTCCTTTCTTAGCTTCTTTTAGCCAGCGAGTACTCCTTCCTAGTCTGGTCTGGCTTTTCTTTCTCCCGCTTTTTCCTGTACTCTTTCTTTCATTTGATGACTTCCTGGACTTCTGAATTCCAGCACCAGCTTTCCTTATGTACCTTATTTCCATAGCTGGCTCATCCACATATTGGGGTACTGCCACATATCTGCTCTGTGGTCCTCACATGTGCTGTTTTGGGATGCCGCCATTCTTCTTCAACTACACCTATTTCCTCCTTTTCTTAGGGTGCTAGAGACATAAGTAATTCCTTGAAGTGTTATGCTTTCTCTCCAGTCAACTTCCAGATCTTCAGCCTGGTCTCTGTTGACTTTAGTGCCTTCTCTGACCACTGCTTGCAGCTGATTGTGACAATCAGTGGTTTATGCTGGGGGCTGACTTCTTGAATGACTTTGCAATCACTGATTCTATACCAGGGCACTTTCCTTACTAGGAGGAAGTCTAGTTGCACGTTGGTCACATATGATCTTGTGACTCTCTCTCTCTTTCTGAACCATGTGTTGGCTACAAGCCATTTGCCAGACAGAAGTCTAGAATGGCCATTCCTTCTTTATTCCTGTTGCTCCACCCATGTGGACCCAGGCAGCTCTCATATCCTTTTCTGTTTGTCCCGATATGTGCATTCACATCACCTATTGTTGCCACCTATTGTATTGTCGCCACCTGTTGTCCTGCTTTATCTAGTAGGGCCTGCAACTACTGTTTGAATACATTCTTTCCTTACTATCACAATTCTGCTGTGGGGCATAGGCTGTGATTATGAATACTGAAAAAAACACACAACTTCAAACAAGAAAAAATGAATACAGGCGCTGTTCTCCAGTAGCAATAAAGGCTTTCCTCTTCCGTAAAAATGAAAACAATAGTCCTATTGTACCAAAGTCCAAAAATCCAAACAGCCCCCAGGTCAATATTTCAAAGTACCAGTTTATTGCTAATCACTAATTCTGATGATATCCCTCACCACATTCTGAAGCCTGTCTCACAGCAGAACTTTCACACCATTTGTAGTCTGTCCCCCTCCTGCATAGTAGATTTTGAATCCCAAGCCAAGTGGCTTTGCTGCACTGCCCTTCCATCTTGTATCTGGGATACATAGGATGTCCAGTGTCCTCCATATCATGTCATCCAATTCCAAGCTGAGTCCTGTTAGTGAACCTACACTGTGTAGCAATTCTCACTTCTTGTTTGACAAGTTGATTGGTTTTATGTCCAGCTTTTGATCAGTAGAGAGCTATTGACTCAGGGCTACTGGACTTTATGGCAGACACACATTGGTCCAATAGGGGAACATTCACCCCCCCCCCCCATTAGCATGGGTCCCTGGCATAGGTCAGAATAGGTCAGCTCCTCAACCCACTTGGTTTGGTGACATTAGTCAACATGACTGAATTACTTAGAGCCATATTGTACACAATTGAGTGGCTAGCCCTGCCATGGCTCACAGTCTGTGATCTGTGTTCTTCTATCTTGAGGATACTGCACCCCAAAGTAGATGTCCAAAGCGGTTGGTCTGCACAACTCTTCCCCATAGGGCACCATATAGAGTCTGTGGTGCTGCCCAGATACATTCATTAGTGAGTTTGAGATGTAAATGCTCTGCATGTTTTTTTGGAGGGGAGGGGGAACTCCACAGAGATACAGGGAGAACATGCAAACTCCAAACAGGCACTGGTCAGAGCTCAGAACCAAACCTTGTACCTTGTGCATGGGAGGCGAAGACCTTAACCATTTGCCAACTGGTCTCCCCACAAATTCAATTGCCTTGAAATTGCTGTGAATTACTTAAGCGAGGAAAACTCAGAGGGCAGTCTCTAACTCTTTACACAGTAACTTTGAGTTACTCTGAGATGGCTGGTCATAAAAAAGCTAGGTGAACATCAGCAAAACTACAGTCAAGTTATCTGGGACTATTCACAGACTGAAAGGCACTCAGGCTGTGGGCATCACATGTCCTAACTCCAAACCACTTCCATGGGCCACTATCAAAGATACTTAGAAATTGTGCTCCTAATCACCATAATGTATAAACTTAGGAACCCCAGTTACTGCCCACCACTTTATCACAAATTACTATTTTGGAAGTAGCCCTGCAGCCTCAGAAGCTCTGATACCTAGCGACAGATAAGGCCTCTCATCCAGCTAAATGCAAATGAAAAACTTTCCCCAAACTCAAATCTTCAGACTGGAACACTGTACACAACAGTATTCAGAGACTTCATACTACTGACAACTTCAAGAAAGACCTTAAGGAATACCTGATAAAAGAACACGAGTAAAATAGCTTCAGAGTCACAGGCCAGTCATAAGACTTATTACATAACTGTCCATGTTCAACTAAAAATTTACACTTTTTATTTCTTTCCTTTTGTTTACTGGGAAAGTCTGACTAGGTAATGCTTATTTTCAGCGGGGGCCCGAGGATAAAAAAATAGAGGATCATAGAAGCTGAATCCTCTACACCAGCTACCAAAATGCTACCAGTGCGTGCATTTTAAGGACTGTTGAGTTTCAGTGCATTTTCAAATAATGCTGAGTTCCAGTGCATTTTCAAAGAATAGTATATTTCTGTGCATTTTCAAAGACTGTTGCATTTCTGTCCATTTTCAAAGATGCCTGAGTTTCTATGCATTTTCAAGGAATGTTGAATTTCAAAGGAAGAAATGTTTACTGTTGCTCATGCTAAGTCTGTTTTTAATGTGTAACTCTTTTATTTAGCAAATGACCATCATCAGTGTTTGTGTTATAAATTTTAAAATCAATGTTAGCAGCACAGCCTATAGCATACTTGCCTTTGGTGCAAAAGGCTGTGGGTTCTACTCCCACACCATGTAAGGGGGTGCTGCACTCCTGGGTGTGTCCTCCTTTGGATGAGATGCCTAGTAACTATGAACCTGTAGCCAGTTTGACTGCCATTCCCTACAACAATATTAAAAGCTTACAATTTTTCTTTTTTAAGTGTAACATGAGCAGTTTGTTTTTCAAGGGCAGCAGCACTGAATTTGTACATGAACTACTGAAATATAAAGTTGTTTGCCAGCAGCAATCTCTTCATTAGTTATAGATCTTTAATTTGAAATTATTTGGATGGCTTGTACTTCTGCAGAAATTGTGTATATTGACTGATACTGGTGGACTGTAATGGCAGTAGTTTGAGAGGTATTTATGGTGGAAATGTTATGAAATGGGTAGTTTTGTCATTATTGGTTCATACATTTTGTTTCATTGCTTACTGGGAAAAATGTTCAAACCTACATGTTTAAAACACACTCTAACAAGCTGTGCTCTATTATACAAGGAATAGAATTTAATACAATCAAGATGGTGCATTAAAGAATACAGGAATGTATACATGGTCCAAAAAATGTGTGCAAGAGGACTATGGTTTGAAAACAGTCCAAAGGTAAACTTAATCCCCCACTGACTAGATACATTTTCTTTGATTGTGGGTCTCAATGCCATTTCAATGAAGGCAAATTTCAAGGGCAGATAAGCTTACTATTCATGCTAAGACTTTCATTGTAAGACTGTAAGACTATATTGTTTTGTTTAGCAAATATCTATCAGTGTTTATGATATAAAATTTGAAACAGAGGTTTAAATATCTCTAATCATTATAGAAATAAAAAAGAAAATAGTCTGCACACCGACAGGTTTGAATAGTGTTTATGGTAACGGCGGTGAAATAGATAAGTAATTGGACACTGGAGTGGCTTTGGGGTCCTCCCAGGGAGGGGGGATTCTGTAGTTGGGGGAGTCCTGATCCATTATCTTGCCTAGGACCCCATTTGACCATGATCTGGCTCTGACCCTCCCCCCTGTCTGAAACTTAAATTTGTTAGTCCTGACTGACTGCAACCCTCAACAATTTGCCAGGAAACCACAAATTTTATGATGCATCATACCTCTCAAATTCTTTTCTCAATACCTCTGGACAAAGCCAAAAGCAATTGTAGGGAACAAAGCCCCCAGATAAGGGATAATTTTTAAATACTATTATATATATCACTCTAGTATAGATATAAACTTAATAGAACACATTTGGGATCGATAACCACTTTCTGAACAACAAGGGGTGTGACACTCTGATGCCTGACATTAATGACTGGCTGTAATCCTAAGTAATTTAACAAAAAATCAAACGTTTTACAAAGGACACGGAAAAATATGAGGAAATCAGAGATATTTTGCATATTCAGGCAAGAAACAGATGGAAAATAAGATAAATCCATTGATGTGTCCCTAAAATGTAGCAGCTGAAAGGTGTATCTATCTGGTTGGTTGCCTTTAAGGATTAAAAAAATACAAATCAGACTGTTCTGTACAGAAATACCCACCTAGGCCATTCTCTCAAACATCCTCAATAGCGCCTCCAACAGATTCTAGACACTGTTTCTGGTATCACTATAGCTGCCACTGTCCAGTATTCAAAATTTGCAGGCTTTCGGCCTGGTCTTACCACCATAATGTAGCAATGTTTCACAGAGCATTTGAAGCTTTAAAATCTCTGTGGTTGTTTATCTAGATTACATTGTAATGTAATTACATTGAAGTTTATTTGATAGCACAGTAAATATAGACGGCATGACTTTATTCAGAGCAGACAGAATTCAGTCACTATGTGGCAAGTCCAGAGGAGGAGGAGTGTGTCTATATGTTAATAACTGGTGCAGCAACTGTGTAGTGACCACCACCTTCTGCTCAGAAAACATTGAAATTCTGTTACTAAAATGCAGGCCCTTCTACCTGCCAAGAGAGTTCAATGGAATAGCCATCACAGCAATCTACATCCCACCTGATGCAAATATCAGTGACGCTCTGTCCACCTTATATCAGTCAATAAGTGACCTGCAAAACAGAAATCCAGAGCATGCAATCATAATTGCAGGAGACTTCAATCAGGCTAACCTAAAGACTGTACTACCCCACTACCACCAATATGTAAACTTTGCCATAAGGGGTAAATATACTGAATAAGGTCTACACTAACATCAAAGGAGTATATAAAGCAAAACCTTATCCACATCTAGGGAGCTCTGACCATCTAGCCATCATGCTGGTCCCAGCTTATAAATCCATAAGTACACCAGCTAGAAAACAAATAAGGATCTGGCCCGAGGGAGCAATCTCAGCTCTGCAAGACTGCTTTGACTGTACAGACTGGTCAGTGTTTAGAGACGTTGCTGTGACAAACAACCATATTGACTTGGATACATACACTGAGTCAGTCACAGCTTACATTTCTAAGTGTGTGGAGGATGTAACAAACACCAACCTCATCACCATATGGGTAAAGCAAAAACCTTGGCTAACTGGTGAGCTGTACGAGCTCTTGAAAGTAAGAAATGCTGCTTTCAAATCCCAAGATATGGAAGCTTTAAGTGTGGCCAGAGCCAAAGTGAAGAAAGGAATCAAAGAGGCAAACACATCCTATGGCAGAAAAATCCAAAGCCACTTCAGGGACCAGAAGGATACCAGGCAACTATGGAAAGGAATTCAAACCATCATCAAGTACAAGCTACATCAGCTTCATGTGATGATACCATCAAGTTTCTGAACCCGAAGAACAAATTCTTCAGTAGCAAAAATGTATGACTTCTCGGTGTGTGCGACCATGCATCAAACAAAACTTCAAACATGACAAAAGTTCTTCTTCTGATAAAAAAGATTTTAATATCGTGCACTGGTAAGCGCTTTCACAATAGCTTCTTCAGACCATCGTTGATCAGAAGGCTCTCAAGAGAGTTGTAAGGTTGGCAGAAAGAATCATTGGCACCTCCCTTACACCTCTGGAAGATCTACACAAATACCAGTGCATTGACAGGGCCAAAAAGATTTCCAGGGATCCAATGCATCCTGCCAATGGTCTGTACACTCACCTATCCTAAGGTAGGAGATACAGAAGCCTGCATTGTAAGACCACCAGACTTAAAAACAGTTTCTTTCCGCTCTCCGTTAGACTGTTGAACTCTTGGCAAAAATGAGCCATGACGTCTGTTACATAACTAGCCTATCAAGGGGCTTATTTTATGGATGTGCAATAACTAAATGCAATACTAAGGTGGCTCACCTACATACTGAAGGACTGTAAAGTGCAATATACAAACTGTGCAATAATTCAGTCTAATCATAGATTTGCTGCTATTGTTTCAATTTTACTTTGACAATATTACCTTCATATTGTTCCTTGTCTTCCTTGTCTCCTGTTCTGGGATGGGTGTTGGTCACTGCTGTCCTACTTTACTTACAAATTGCTACTTATTAGATTTCTTCTGTGATATTTTATTAATTTTTTTCTGTCTATATGTACAACTGTTTCCTGCATTGAGAACAAAGCATTGTAATTTCGTTCAGCTACACTGCTGTGTAATTCTGAATGACAATGAAGTTTTCTTTGACTTCACGTGACTTTTTGACTTGACATTGGATGACCTGGAAATTAAATAACACATGGTGCCTCTCTTCTCAGGGGAGCTTTTACTCAGCAAAGGGAAGAAGAAGAAGGAGAAGAAGAAGAAGGAGAACAAGGAGAAGAGGAAGAAAAAGAAGTAGGAGAAGAAGAAGAAGGAGGAGGAGAAGGGGAAGAAGAGGAGGAAGAAGAAGGAGATGATGGAGAAGAAAGAGGAAGAAGAAGAAGAAGGAGAAGAAGAAGATGGAGAAGAAGAAGAAGAAAGAGAAGAAGAGGGAGAAAAAGAAGGAGAAGAAGAAGGAGAAGAATAATAATAAGGAGGAGAAGAAGAAGAGGAAGAAGAGGGAGAAGAAGAAGAATAAGAAGAAGAAGGAGAAGAAGGAGAAGAAATATCCGGAATCCCAGGGGTGACAGGTGCAAGCCGTCCCTTGCGAAGCAGCATGGCTTGTCAAGCATGTCATCCCAGGCAGACAGACACTGGATCCCCTTTGAATGACACCAGACATTAAGCCAATTGTTAAAGCTGATCATCTTGTCTCTATATTGTGGCATCATTCTTGGTGAAGGAAGGATACTGCTCAGGGTTAGGGTCATACCTGCCTGGGCTACATAATCAGAGAGCTCCTCTATGTCTCTTTTCATGTAGTCCAGGGAGGTACGTCTCAGGTCGTTCACACCAGCATGGACAATGACTGTGTCATATTTGTACTTGCCGTGGAGTGACCTGAGTGCTTGTGTTATGTGGCGGATTCTAGCGCCCGATAGGCAGCTTACTGTGACCCTCTCCTTGTTCAGCCTGGTGAGTGGGACGTCAGTGTGTCTGACTATGGAGTCACCTATGACAAGTATGTTTGGTGGTGTATTTGGCTTTAAGGGCTGTGATTGCTTTGCACACTGCTTTTGTGGTTTATGTGTTGCTTGTGGGGTGTCTTGAGGTAGCAGTTGTTTGGGTGTCTGCTTTGGAGGCCTCTGCTGTTTAGGTAAATTTTTACTCAGAGCCTCCGAGTATGTCTTTGTGTGTTTATATGTTTGATTCAGTGGTGTGGTAGCATTATGTGAGGCTGGTTTTGTGGTGTGTGTAGTTGCCTTCTCCTCCTGTCTGGTCTTGCCAGTCCTGAGTTGAGAGAGCTCAGCCTCCAGTTTGGCTAAATAGCTGCATCTCTCCCAAGTATTTGTGTTATGTGGGAGGAGGAGAGGGTTGTCTGTGTACATGAGGCAGTTATAACATTGCCTCAAGATTCCCAGATTCACCAGCTGGACCAGAGAGGAGATTGACATCTGACCTTTGGACATGCTAGAATAATATTGGGAATTCCTTAATAATTGAAAACAAGGGCCAGTGGGGAGTGAGGGTGTAGTGCTTTTAATTTTTAGTGCTGACTTATATAATTGCTTTAGTGAGCAAGTGCCAGGTAACTTGAGTGCAATGTGTTACAAGTAACTAAATGCAAAAACGACAAACAGTAACTTTCTTTCAAGTGAAACAAGGAAATAAGTACAGTAAGCAATGCAGATATCACTAGTGATCCACAGAAGCGCTGAGAAGCCGCGTATTAGGTGGAATTAGCTTCCAGGGACATAACAAGCAAACAAACAACAAGCATATAAACAAAGCTAGATTCAGCAGGCTTGAATCTAGTCTATGCTAGAGCAAAAAGGTATACCAATTTCAGTAAGATACAGTTCAAATATTCAGGCACTATAAACCTTTAACCAGAAATTCCCAGCTCAGAAGGGCAGAGTCCAGCCTCTTCTCCCACAAGAGTGCAGACCCTTCTTAATGTAAAATAACTGGCCTGAAGCCCAAGTGCCTAAACCAGAACTAATACACTTGGACACTGGGCTCTCAATCAGCAGTTCCCAACTTAGAAGGATGAAAGCTACCTTTCCTGCCACCACAGTGCTTGCCACAAACCTTCCTAATGTAAAACAACTGGTCTGAAGCCCAAGTGCTTAATCCAAAAGACTTAGAATGATAGCTACACTTTAATCAAGTTACAACCAAGCAGTAATAAATACAATTGAATACTTTAGAGATTGTCTGGATTAGTGCTCAAGTTACACAAACAACGCTAGATCCAGCAGGCCCGAATCCAGTCTATGCCACAGGAAACAAGGCACACCAACTTCAGTAAGAAGCAGTTCAGATATGCAGTTTTCTACAATACCCACTCGGGTATTGTAGAAAAACTTACCAGCTTAAATGTAAACCCATATGTCATAAAATGGGTTGCAAACTGGCTTAAGGACAGAACCCACAGGGTTAGAGTTGCTGGCGCTATGTCAGACTCCAAGCCGGTCACAAGTGGTGTCCCACAGGGCTCGGTCCTTGGCCCCCTATTGTTCGGCATCTACTTCTCAGAAGTACAGGCCAACATGGGAGGACTTTGGCTGACAAAGTTTGCAGATGACTGCAAACTGTGCGCCATAGTGGAAAGTACATCGGACACAGATATCCTTCAGAAGGGACTCACGGAAACAGATAGCTGGTGCCAGAGCCATGGCCTGAAGTTAAACGCTAAAAAATGTATAGTCATACCCTTCGGGAAAAACAAGGTAACCCCAAGCTACCATATAGGTGGCAATCCACTAAGCACAGAAGAGGTTATCAGGGACCTGGGGACCCAGGTTGACAGTGGCCTTTCTTTTGACACTCACGTTGCTAAAGTGGTTAGAAAGACCTTCTACATTGCCCACCTGATCATGAAGGGATTCATATCCAGATCTAGTGAGGTCATTGTTCCCCTGTACTCTTCACTTATCAGACCAATGATCGAGTACAATGCCCCATTCGGGATGTATCTCGCCCGACATCTGCAGCAATTGGAGAGACCCCAAAAGTTTCTCACCAAAAGGATAAAGGGACTCCAAAATCTGTCATATGCTGCCAGATTGAAGAAACTCCAGCTCTATTCAGTCGCATACCGTCTGCTCAGAGGTGACATGTGCCTGACATACAAGGCCATGTCCAACCCGGAATTAATGGACATGCTCCACCTCAAAAATCCAAATCCACCAAAACCACTAGAGCAAGCGACTTAAACCTTAGCACGGATATAAATAGGACGTGCTGGAGGGATAGATTTATCACTCAGAGACTCCCTATGCTGTGGAATAGAGTCCCGGTCCATGTGAGGCAGAGCACCTCGCTGGCTCTGTTCAAGAGAAATCTTGACCTGTGGATGGGAGATCGTAGGTTTACCCCGGGAATCATCTCTGTGTCACTGCTGGACAGAGGCACAACAAACTAATGGGTACAGTATTTTTTCATATAAGGGGTGGCGTAAGCCACAAAATTCGGGCTAGGCTTATAAATGCCTTGGGGCAGATAGCCTAGTATAAACCTATGAACCTATGAACCTATAAGAAGGAGAAAAAGAAGAAGAAGAGGAAGAAGAAGAGAAAGGAGAAGAAGAAGGAGGAGGAGAAGGAGAAGAAGAAGGAGAAGAAGAGGAGGAAGAAGAAGGAGATGATGGAGAAGAAAGAGGAAGAAGAAGAAGGAGAAGAAGAAGATGGAGAAGAAGAGGAAAGAGAAGAAGAAGAAAGAGAAGAAGAGGGAGAAAAAGAAGGAGAAGAAGAAGGAGAAGACTAAGAAGAAGGAGGAGAAGAAGAAGGAGAAGAAGAAGAGGAAGAAGAGGGAGAAAAGAAGAATAAGAAGAAGGAGAAGAAGGAGAAGAAGAAGAAGAAGAGGGAGAAGAAGAAGAAGAAGGAAAAAGAAGAAGAAGGAGAAGAATAAGAAGGAGGAAAAGA
Source organism: Protopterus annectens (assembly GCF_019279795.1). Lineage (NCBI taxonomy): Eukaryota > Metazoa > Chordata > Ceratodontiformes > Protopteridae > Protopterus > Protopterus annectens. The sequence goes on from NC_056736.1 coordinate 755,560,445, forward strand.
AGAAGGAGAAGAAGAAGAGGAAGAAGAGGGAGAAAAAGAAGAATAAGAAGAAGAAGGAGAAGAAGAAGAGGAGGAGAAGAAGAAGAAGGCAAAAAGAAGAAGAAGAAGGAGAAGAAGAGGAAGGAGGAGAAAGAGAAGAAGAAGAAAGAGAAGAAGGAGAAGAAGAAGGAGACGAATAAGAAGAAGGAGGAGAAGGAGAAGAAGAAAGAGAAAAAGGAGAATGAGAAGAAGAAGGGGAGAAGAAGAAGAATAAGAAGAAGGAGAAGAAGGAGAAGGAGAAGAAGATACTTCAGGAGAGCGAGGTTTAAAGCATTGGTGCTCATTGTTACACATGTTACTTCAGTAGGGTGGGGTTTAAAGCATCAGTGCTCATTTTACATGTTACTTCAGTAGGGTGGGGTTTAAAGCATCAGTACTCATTGTTACATATGTTACTTCAGTGGGGCAGGGTTTAAAGCATCAGTGCTCAGTGTTACATGTTACTTCAGTGAGGCAAGGTTTAAAGCATCGGTGCTCATTTTACATGATACTTCAGTAGGGCGGGGTTTAAAGCATCGGTGCTCATTGTTACACATGTTACTTCAGTAGGACGGGGTTTAAAGCATCAGTGCTCAGTGTTACAGATGTTGTTTCATTCTGTAATATGGCCTGTTCATTTTTTTCTCCCCATCTGCTTGAGTGACACAATAGCCCCTCCAACCAGTGTCCAGCCAGCCCATTTTTCCTCCATGGCTGGGCCAATAGGGTGAGCTCACCAAATCCCCTTTCTATCCTGAATCCATTGTTACCGGAAAGCACATCAGTTTCCATGGTACAGATTGAAAGCTGGGTCCATCGCCATCTTAAAGTGGAAGATAATGCCAATTCTTTCCTCAGGTCGAGTTCTATGACCAATCCCTCTCCGAGAGATGAGCGTCTGGTGGTAGGGCACAAGTTAGTCTGTCTGTCAGGTGTACATAATCACAAAGCTCCTAATCCCAACTGACAGGACCGCAGTGCTCCATAATCATTGGCTGCCTTATACAAGGTTTATATCCAGAGCTACACTGCTGGCACTGTTGCAGCTCATGTTCTGTGGGTCCGATCTTTGCAGACACAATGCCTAGATCTCCCAATAGGTGCCACTCAAGTGATGGACCAGAGTTTCCTCCCTCACCCCCCATGAGTGACCTGACAGTAACCAGTCCCATCCTCCCTTCCCCCAGTGTCCATGCCACTAATTGATCTTGGGTTGTCTGGTTCACTGTAAAGGCTTCATCCTTCCATGCCACAAGAGTGGGGCAGTATGATCCCCTTATTTTTTCTTCACTGCATCCTACCTCATTTTCACTTCAGCTTGTTTTGTCTCTCACTGTGCACCACACTCTTCTGGCTATCTCAGTAGTCCAGGTTCTATTCTCCTGACCTCCCTGATTCTGCTGATCCAACTACTAATGCTGTCTCTCACCCCTGTCCACTTCCACTTCATCCCTTTGTGAATGATCTAGTACTCTGAAGTGGACCTTTCTCCAATAGCCACCCTGGTAAGCCCCTATCCATCAGATAAATATCCAGCCAACTTGCCTGCTTCATCTCATCCCTTAAAAACTAAACGTCTTTCTGTCTTGGAATGCAGCTTTCAAATGTCCACCAGCCCACATATTCCCATTTCCTGCCTCATTACAAACTTGCATTTGACATGTATCACACGCAGTCAGAACTTCCTATTTCACTCTAAGACTATGTTAAAATCCCATCTGATGACTAATCTGTACCCCCCTCCTTCCTGGTCCATCAGATTTGTGAAGAACTTGTTGAAGACATATCACTCATCCATGCACAGTCTGTACATCACATCAACAGCAGATTCCTTCCATTTAAGTAAGATCACTCCTTCATCTTTTACTCACAGCTGCCTACACCATGCTCTCTGCCACAGACTCTTTACAAAACTCACTACCTTCTTCTTTTAGCCCCTCCTGCTCAGCACTCCAATAAATCTGAGTCTTGCACTGCTTTATTTACCTCTTACAGCATCATCACTGACCTTTAACCTTTTCAACTTTTACCTCTTCCATCTCTTTTTAAGGGAACTGTTCAACCCCCCACATTCTATGTAATAGATATCACATGCAAATGTCCACCTCTCTTCCACCTTCAGACCTTTCTTCCAAGCTAGGTTATATTGATCCTTGAGAGCCAACACCACAGTTCTAGTACCTGAACCCCTGGTTTTAGGACCGTTCCAATGTCCCTAGCCTTTATAGAATCCTTTTTTACCTATATTCCCAGCATACAGGAAAGACCCCTTCCCTCATTCTGCTCCTTACTGTATACATTCCTGTTACTCCCTAGATACTCCAACTTCACAGGTGGAACAGTGATACAATGAGTAACACTGTTGCCTCACAGCAGGCCTCTCCCCCATCCTGCTCCTTACATACTACATTCCTGTTACTCCCTAGATACTCCAACATCACAGGGGGCACAGTGATACGATGAGTAGCACTGTTGCTTCACAGGCGGTGGTTCTCCAGTTCTCTGGTTTGGTTCTTGGCTGAGATGTCATCTGTGTGGATTTTGTGTTCCATTCCTGTGTTTGTGTGGGTTTTCTGTAAGTACAGTGATTCCGTCCTAAATCCCAAACACATGTGACAGGTGGCTTGATAATTACCCTAACTGTATGTCTGTGTGCCACATCTATGTGTGTGTGTGTGTGTGTGTGTGTGTGTGTGTGTGTGTGTGTGTGTGTGTGTGTGTGTGTGTGTGTGTGGTGTGGGTGTAATGTGGAAGAAATGCCTGGCAAACTACTATATTGCCAACATACTGACAGATTCAGTGACAAATTTACCCCTCCCCCGAAAGGGCCAATCACAATACTAGAAGAATGCCAGGCACGCAGCATTACTGCAGCACAGGTTAAAGCTGCATTGTCCAAAGCCAAGAATACAGCTTCCATGGGACCTGATAATATCCCTGATTGTGTTCTACATGAACTACAAAGTGAACTGGCACCACATTTGTGTGCCCTGTTCAGTCACAACCTCACCCCTGGCTTTGTCCCTACTAAATGACACACTGCTGCAGTCATCCCTCTCCATAAAGGGGGAGTGACTACAGACCCTGGGAATTATCACCACATTAGCCTGATGAGTCTGATATGTAAAGCTATGGAGCGCATTATCATGGACTTGATTAACAAAGATATATGAAATCTCCAAACTCTAGACCCACGCAATTTGGCGTTGTGAAAGGGAGATCATGCATGCTCAACCTAGTTAACTTCTTTGAGTCAGTCACCAGGGCTGTGGATGAAGGTAAGGCAGTGCATACAGCCTACCTTGATCTGGCCAAGGCCTTTGATACCATTCTCTCACAATTATTGAAAACTCACCAAAGTAGGCATCAATTCATATATCACTAGGTGGGTTGCAAATTGGCTCACAGATTGAACTCACAGTGCGAAAGTAGCAGACTCCAAGTCAGACTGCCGACCAGTCACGAGTGGAGCCAGTCCCACAGGGATCGGTCCTGGGTCCTCTCCTGTTTGGCATCTACTTCTCAGAAGTCTAGGCCAACACAAGGGGACTCTGGCGGACCAAGTTTGCAGACAACTGCAAGCTGGGAGCCATTATTAACTCCCCAGGTGATGCAGACATCTTACAGAAAGGCCCCACTGAGACTAATGACTGGTGTCAAAACCATGGCCTTAAGCTTAATGCCAAAAAATACGTCGTCATCCCCTTTGGGAAAAACACATTTCCCACTAATTACCACATTGATGGGAGCCCACTGAACACTGAAGGCATTATAAGAAATCTGGGGACACAGGTTGACAGCACCCTCTCCTTCGTCCACCACATTGCCACTGTGGTCAGAAAGTCCTTCTATGTGGCACATCTCATTATCAAGGATTTTGGATCCAGGAAGAAAGAGATCATTGTCTCTCTCTCTCTCTCTCTCTATTCTTCCCTCATTAGGCCAATCATCGAGTATAATGCCCCATTTGACATGTACCTCATTAGACACCTGCATCAGCTGGAGAGGCCACAGAAGTACCACATGAAGAGGATCCTAGGCATTAAACACATGTCTTACATAGACAGAGTCAAAAGACTCCAGCTAGTCTCTGTCTCATATTGCCTACTTAGAGGCGATCTCTGCTTGACTTACAAAGCCATGTCTGACCCAGCTCAGTTAGAAATGGTACATCTAAAGAAATCCCAATCCCTCTGCACCACACTCTCCAGAGACCTCAACCTCATTACCACAATCAACAGAACATGCTGGAGAGACAAGTTCTTCACCCAGAGACTGCCCATGCTCTGGAATAGACTTCCCATACATGTCAAGCAGAGCACCTCACTGACCCTCTTCAAGAGAAATCTTGATGAGTGGATGGGTAATAGAAAGTTCACTCCGGGGATCACTCCAGTGGCTCTACTTGATAGAGGCACTGGGAACTAACATCAGGTGGCATAATGTCAGGGCACTTCTATGGGCTAGGCTTGTAAAGGCTCCAGGGCCATTAGCCTAGTACACCCCTATGAACCTATGACCCTATGAACTATTGTTCTGTAATTGCCTAGCAGACTCCTCACATGGCATTGGCTATTAACGGAGTGATTTTATGAGTCAGATGAAAATTGACAGCAATGAATGAATGACTGGATCAACTCCAGCTTCTCACCATATCCTTGTTGACCCCTATGTACTTCAGTAATGCCAAGCCCTCAAGACAGTCCAAATGCCTGCTTCCCTCCCCTTCACAACAACGTTTGAGGATCCCTACTTCACTTCATTCTCCAGTCTTACCTGCTACATAATAACTCTGCACTGTCTGCCACCCCCAGTAGTCATACTGTACAATGCAGAAAGCAGCCAGAGTTTCTCTATCACAGAATGTAGATACAGCACATCACCTCTAAGTTGCCCACCAAGTATCTGTCTGTATGAAGTCAGGGTATTGCACAAAACAGTGCTCAGCTGCACCCCTTTTCCTTATTCCACCAGTTATGAACCACCATGCTGCCCCTCACCTATGCACCACCATGCTGCCTCACCTATGAACCACCATGCTGCCCCCCCACCTATGAACCACCATGCTTCCCCCCACCTGTGGACCACCATGGTGCCCCCCAACTATGAACCACCATGGTGCCCCTCCACCTATGAACCACCATGCGGCCCCCACCTATGAACCACCATGCTGCCCCCACCTATGAACCACCATGGTGGCCCCCCACCTATGAACCACCATGGTGGCCCCCCAACTATGAACCATCATGGTGGCCCCCCACTTATGAACCACCATGGTGACCCCCCACCTATGAACCATCATGGTGGCCCCCCACCTATGAACCACCATGGTGCCCCCACCTATGAACCACCATGCTGCTCCCCCACCTATGAACCACCATGGTGCTCCCCACCTATGAACCAGCATGGTGCTCCCCCCACCTATGAACCACCATGGTGCCCCCCACCTATGACCCACCATGGTGCTCCCCCACCTATGAACCACCATGGTGCCCCCCCACCTATGAACCACCATGGTGCCCCCCACCTATGAACCACCATGGTGCTCCCCCACCTATGAACCACCATAGTGCTCCCCATCTATGAACCACCATGGTGCCCCCCCACCTATTAACCACTGTGCTGCTCCTTATTTTCAAAGATCAAATCATGAAATCACTTCCTTCCAGTTAATGACTGACCCATCGCTCACACTATTGAAAAACAGACAAAAGTCAAAAATAAACGTAAGAATTGTACGTTGCTTAGCTGTTGTACAACAATAGTTCGTAACAATTATATTTTTATTCTGCTGATTAGATATAGAAGTATGTTTAAAAGGAAACTGCTTCCAAACAGATTGTGACAGTAAAAAGATGAAAAATTTCTAACATTCTGAATTAATTATGAAAGTGATTGTATTGCAGAAGACCACCCAGAATCCTGTGTCATAGAGCATTTGAAAAGCATACTTTTCCAGTTAAAAACTTGGAGTATAAGAATTATGCCACTTATTTTTTTTATTGAAAAGCTGAGATACAAAATTCAAACTCATTCACCTTCTGATAAAACTGGTAGTTCAGAAAAATGTTGCATTTATTCGTTGGTACATAAACTTTCACCTTATTACTTGGTATTTTTGTTTATTTATATTCATTTATTTTTTGTTTACTGGGGAAGTCTGACTGGGTCATGCAAAACCATTTTGCAATGGAGGCCCAGAGAGAAAAGCTCCATTCAGAAATGACAATGGATACAAAATAGTCTGAATGTAACACATTTGACATGTACACAAGGTCATAAGTTAATAAACGTAGACAAGAGAAGCGATATATGATCTATCAGAGAATTAAAGAATATATACATGGGATCATAGGAGATTACTAGGCTATCGATCCATAGGTCATTTCGAGCCTAGCCATTTCATCCCAATGTAATGTTATAGAAATGTTACTTAATATCCAGGTTTGCATTTAGTGATGACTACCCATGTCCAGGAGAGTTGTGGGTGCTATTCCCAATAAGAATTTATAGTGCCCCATCCACTTGTCCAGCTTCCTTTTGAACAGTGTCATAGAGGTGCTCTGTTTCACATGAATAGGTAGCCTGTTCCAAACACACGACAGTCACTGGGAGATAAATCTGTCCCTCCAGCATGTCCTATTTAAGTCGGAGGCCATATTTAGGTCCCTGGAATGGGAAGCCCTAGTCCCGTTTGATTTACAGATGTTCAGGAAGTTCATTAGGTTTGGGTCTGAGATTGCTCTGTAGGCCAGGCAAGAGTCTCCCCTAAGGAGTCTATATGACAGAGAGAGTAAAGTGAAGAGACTTTAGTCTGTTTGGGTACGGCACGTGCTGGAGTCCCTTGTTATTGTTCCCTAAGAAGTCTATATGACACAGAGTATAGTGACAGGGACTTTAGTCGGTCTGGGTACGGCACATGCTGGAGTCCCTTGTTATTGTTCTCTAAGAAGTCTATACAATACAGAGTAGAGTGACAGGGACTTCAGTCTGTCTGGGTACGGCACATGCTGGACTCCCGTGATCTTCTTTCTTAGAAATATCTGAGGGTCTCTGCAATTGCTGTGGATGCTTTGTGTGGTACTTGATGAATGGGGCATTATACTCAATTATGCCCTAGATTAGTGCCAAGTATAGAGGGGTTATAACCTCTTTTGCTCTCAAGGCCATGCTTTTACTAATTAAGTGTGCTACATAGAAAGCCTTCCTTACTACAGTAGACACATGGTGGTCAAAGTTAAGATTGTGATCAAATTGTGAACCCAAGTCCCTTACCAGTGCATGGGTACTTAAGGTATCATTGTTGATATGATAGTGTGAAGGGACATTGTTTGTTTTGAAGGGAATGATGATGCATTTCTTTGAATTCATTTTGAGGCACCGGGCTGGCAACTCGACACCATAAAAACCACTGCCAATCATTCTCCGGACCGGTGATCCACTGTGGCAACCCCTAATGGGAGAGGCTGAAAGACTGTGACTAAGACACTAGTCATTGGTCTGCGTAAGACCCTCCTGGAGTATACTGACATCATCTGGGGATTCAATAATTGCACCCAGTTTGCAGTCATCTGCAAACCTGGTCAGCCACAACCCCTTAGTTTTGACCTGATCTTCTAAAAAGTATATACCAAACAGTAGGGGACTCAACACTGACCCCTGTGGCACCCTATTGGTCTGCTGGTTGATGTGGAGTCACCCACTTTGATAATGATAGTGTGTGTCCAGTTTGTGAACCAGTTAGCAACTCATCTTACAATGAAGGGGTTTACATTCAGTTTGCTAAGTTTATCAGTAATGCCTGAATATTGGATTGTGTCAAAAGCTTTTGCCAAGTCAAGGTATGCTGTGTGCACAGATATGCCCTCATCAATGGCCTTGATTACATTTTTGAAAAAATCCACAAGATTAAACAAGCAGGATCTGCCCTTGATGAAACCAAATTGGGTAGGATCCAGGGTTTGGAGGTTGCCTATGTCTTTATTTATGAGGTCCATATTGATACTTACAAATGAGGCTGATCAGGCTTATGGGTCTGTAAATCCCCAGGTCTGTTGGTAGGCCACCCTTGTGGAGGGGAATAACTGCTGCTGTTCTCCATTCCACAGGAACAAAGCCTGTGGTTAGAATATGATTGAAAAGGATACTTAATGATGATGCTAGCTCATGTTTTAGCCTGTTTAGAAGCAGCGTGGGATACCATCTGGTCCTATAGAGGCTGTGTTTTTGGCCTTTGATGACCTGTTCTTCAGATATGTAAGGTGGGTGGGAAGTTTGGGGCAAGGTTTGTGATAGATATGGAGGAGATGGATGGTGAAACTTTCACCAAACCTATCTACTAGGATGTTTGCTACCTCTGTGTGTATGATACTGTTGGTCAACAGGTTTGCACATGCCTGGGTCTTACCTTTTACTACCTTTTAGGTCATGCACGTAGCTGTAAAAGGCTTTGTAAAAGTATCTATGAGCACTGCACCTATGAGAAGAAATACAGGTAGTTAGAAGAACAAGGAAGATAAATGATAAACAAAAGCAAGGCATCCCAGGGTCAGTACCGTTTATTTCTCATGCATCGGTGCTATACCTTACTGTGGATTATTGATCTTATTGATTTTTGGCAATGGGACATTTACCCTGCGGAGTGCTTTTTGCTACACATGTTCTTACTTATTGATATAACTTTTCTAATAAGAAATGCCATTTATTGTTACTACAGCTGCAGTTACTATTTACATTATTACTACTGTTAAATAATTCAGAATTAATAAAAGTTTGCAACTTACAACGTAATACAAAAGCTTAATAAAACCTTCATATAAAATCTGCGGCATGTATATGCAAGGCACATCTACTGCTATAATTCATTCTATAGATAATGTATGAAACAGAATAATATGCATTTCCTGATTCTTTGTTTATGGCATATTTGTACATTCTACAAATCCTGCATTTAACATTCTTTTTATTCTTTACAAATGTGGTTTAAGAATGTGTAGTCCAAGTAATCACCACTGCAGCTGTTATAAACCACAAAAGTCTTTTATTAACATAGTTACTGAGCACTTTTGTCTTGCCTACATAAAAGTAAAAATGTGGCACAAACACTTAAATCTTTGCTAGTCTTACAATTACCCTTTTTAAAGTAAACTCTGCTATGCATTCTGTTGTTTAAGGTAATGAATTTTTCATTAAAAATAAAGGGGGATTGACTGCAAGCTCCACAAGCCTTGTACTGGCATCTATTGTACTACAGATGTCTGATCTATGTTCCAGGAGCTTCTTGAAATTTGCTCCTGTACTATATACAAATGTTGGTTCTTTATCCTCCTTATCATAGGCATCTTTATTTACCCTAAATATGTTCCAATTCGAACTCAAGGCATTCTTAATCTTTTTGGTAAGATGATTATATTGTAACACACATGCTTTCTCATATAAGACCTTGTTGGTATCAATCTTACATTCAGTATTAGATGGGCCAATAATCCAAAATAGTGCCACGCAGTAACAGGACCCGGAACTCACTGACAAAAACATTATAAGTAAAACCACCTTTAATGGAATGAAAAACCATGAACAGTACTTTAAAAACAAGCGCATTCGCTCGGTCAATACCGACCTTCTTCAAAGTCAAACAGTTCTGTGTTGAATTAACCTAGATTAAATAGTGTGTCAGAGAGTCACATGACTCGTTCCAATTAAATTAAACCAGTTTATGTCATTAAAAGGTAAAAATACCTGTTTAAAAACATTGTCATACCTAAATCTAAAAAAGTGTATATATATATATATATATATATATATATATATATATATATATATATATATATATAATTTATTTATTTATTTTTATTTTACATTTGTTAACCGGGAGAGTCCGACTGGATACATGTCCATTTTCAGCAGAGGCCCGGGGAGAAAAGCTCCAGGTACATAACAGACATATGAACATTGTTAATGCAAAAAAGGAAGATAGTTGAGTTCTAAATACAATATAAAGATACATCACATCTTGGGAAAAAAATAACAGCAGCATATAAAAAAACAAACAAAAAAAAAAAAAAACATAGGTCAGTTACAAAGGCGAGGCGCCTTGTTAAAAAGCAGTTAAGGATAGTGAGGTAAGAGAAGGGTAAATGATAGTGGTTAATCAGGTTTGGAACAGGGACATTGCCAGAGAGTATTGAGATGGGGTTTAAGCTTTTTTTGAATTGTAGGAGTGAAGGTTCTGAGGTGAGCATGGTCAGTAGGGAGTTCCACATTTTACCTACAAAGTTTGAGAATAGAGAATCCCCAGCAGAATTATTGGCTTTGGTAGTTTGAGTTAAGATCTTATTGGAGGAGCGTAAAGATTGCAGGTTAATATAAGGGTGAATGATGTTTTTCAGAGCTGGTGTTTTCTCTGGGTGATACAGTATCTGGTGAGCCGTTTTGAGTTGGTTGAAATGGAGTATATATATATATATATATATATATATATATATATATATATATGATGTAAAACGACAAATCATCACAAGTTAAACACCTTAAAACCTGATTCAAACCATTATTATAACAATTCATCTAAAAGTGTTCTTGTTTAAGTAAATTTCTATCAATGCATTGATTAATCAAAACAAAAAGTAAAATGCACAAAATAATTCAGTGCGTGCTGCAAATGTAAACCCTAAAATTATTGTACTCATAACATAATAAAATTAAATTATAAATGGGCCATTCTTAGCTTAAAGACACTACCTATACTGATATTTTCATTTAAACCAGGTGGTTTACCTGCATCTAGCTTAAGCTGCCAATATAACTCTCGGTATTCTAGTCTAGCCTCCCAGTTACCACCCCTTACATCAGGTGTTAATTGCTCTAAGACAATAAATTTTAGTTCCATGTTTTCACAAACTTGTGAAGGGTTATACAAAGCATTATTTTCTTTACATTTCAAAACATCATAAAGATGCTCATAGACTCTTCTTTTCAAACGTCTCTCTGTTTTCCCCCACATAAAAGCTATGACAGTGCATGCATAAGCCTAGGTAAACTACTCCTTTTGCTCCACAATTAAAATACTTAGTGGAGCTAAATTTGAATTTTCTGGAGGGAATGTAGATAGTATCTCGGTTAATCATAGCACTACACTGTTTGCAACTACCACATTTGTGGGTACCTGTTCCTAAACTGCATGTTGCAAACCCAGATTTTCTTTTCATCTCAAACATTTCTTTCAAATTAACATCTCTTTTCCTTATAAAATGGGGGTGCTCGGAGACAAATTGGTTTATTTCTTCATTTAAAGTAAGTATAGGCCAGTACTTAGTTATAATGTGCTCAACATCATGAGAGTTAACGGCAAAAGTGTGAATAAAGTTGTTGTTCTTCACTTCTAGCTGCTATATTAGATGGGGCCAAACCCACTCCCAACAGTGGTTTGTAAACAGTATTTGTGCCACGTTTTTACTTTTATGTAGGCAAGACCGAACGTCCCTTAAGATGTAGAATACATGAACATATGAACATGTAAATGATATCAGAAATGGGAAGCAGAATAGCGCACTGTATAAACATTCTCAGACATTCTAAGTTTGATACGTTTTTATTTGGGATAGTGGAAACTATTAAACTGGATGGCAGGAGGAAGACTGGAAAATATTTTAAAGAAAAAAGAAAGAGAATGTCAGCTTAGGTTAGCTGCAATGTTCCCCCCAGGCCTAAGTGATGCAATTTAAAAGCAAACTATAAGGTATACGTGCTTTTTAAAAAAAGTTTGGTTAAATATATCGAACCATTACATTGTTTAATTTATGCTGCAAAAAGCTGCTTTGTGCAGATCCTATCCAGGCTTTTTAATTAATTAATTGATGTATGAAGGTTTTGAATTACATTTAACATTTCATTGGTGAAATTTCAATTGATGTTAGTATTTAAACTGACTTTTTATGCCTTCTTTGTTATTCTGATGAAGTCTCTCTTTATTGAGATGAAAGCACTCAATAACTGTGTTAATAAAAGACTTTTGTGGTTGATAGCAGCTGCGGTGGTTATTACTTGGACTACATCTCTTTTATGTGTAGTTTTTGCTGGTCTTGGAATTTTGCTGCTGTTTTTATTCATGGTTTAAGACTATTTTGATAGAAATGGAAAATTACTGATTAATACATGTTTATACAACTTTTAATAGAAGATCCATTCTCTGCTGTTAAAATACATCATTGTGTGTCAGTGTGTGACTCTTGTTCCAAGCTGCTGTCACCTTTTGTGTCAGTATGTGACTCTTCTTCCAGGCTGCTGTCACCTTTCCTTTCTATTTTTCCCTAACGAATAGCTGAGCTGACAATTCTAAAAACCAGTGTGAAGTCTTATAGCTGGTTTACATCTATCATCTGACATCTGATTATTAGAGGAATTATTTTCAACATAAATATTAATTCATATTGATAATTATGCCTTGATAAAGAGAGGAATTATTTATAAGCAGTATCTTATCTTGGCTGATGTCCTTTTAGCCAGGCATTGTATTTCCATGCAGCTTTGTATTCATGCTTTCAGTCACTGGCATTCACAGAGAACCCTGTATGCTGCTCAAGGAAGATTTCATAAGCTGGTGTCTCAAAATTATTTGAGCTACCGATACTATAACAGGCCTTATGGTTATCCTTGGCTGTGCAAGCTAAGTATTTTTCAAAGATGCCCTTAGAGGATTTGACAAGTTGTCTTATTTGCTTATTGAGGCTGAAGAGGGTGCTTTTCCATTGTTGGGGTCTCACATTTGTTTTCATGGACAGCAACTTTTTGCATTTATTGTAAAGCTTATTTATGCTGGATGTCCATCATGGCAGCTTGTTTTTACTCAGGGCTCTGGCTTTAATTCTTTCTGATACAGCCAAGTCTATACACTTATGCAAGTGATTGTACAGGGCTTTAGCGTAAGATTCGGTGTAGTTACCACTTCCAGCTGGAGGTGGGGCTTGGAATGCATGTATTCCTTCACCTAGGAGGGTATAGTTTGCCCTGGTGAAGTTTTTTTGTCTGGTTTTGCCCTTTGTGAGTACTGGTGTTAGTGTCAGCTCAAAGGTGACTGCTTTGTGGTCAGATTTAACTAATGAGGGCCCGACAGTTGCCGTAGTGCATCCATTTGACAGGTTAGTGAGGACTAGATCTAGTATGTTTGTTCCTCTTCTTGGGGTATGAATAATTTGTTGCAGGACATTTGAGTTAACAAAGCCAAGAAACGTTTGCACTAGTGGGTTCAAGCTAGAGAATGTTTCCCAGTTGATGGTGGGATAATTGAAATCCCCCATAACCAGAGTGTTCGCTAATATTTGGATTGTCTCTAGTTTGGTCAAGCAGGGCTCATGCACGTCATGACCCATGGACAGAGCTCTATAACTGGCTATGACGTGAATGTCCAGAAAATGTACATATGAGAATAATAAATAAGTAAAATCAATAAAATAATAAATAAATAAGTAAAATAAATAAGTAAACATATAAAAATCAAATATAAAATAAGGATACTTAGAACAGAAATGTGTTTATTACGACTGTAGGTGGGATCTGCATACAATCATAGCTGTCAAAGTAACTCATGGACTTCATATTTCTACTTCCAAGGCGCCCTTTGGGTCCATTTCTACTTTATCCAGTTCATTAAAACTAAATCTCTGATTTGGATATTTATCGATATGTTTAAATAAATTATTGTCAATGTCCTTCTAAATTACAGACTGTATGTTGTGTAGCAAAGAGTGGGAACTAACAGATAGGCATTCTACCTGTCCCTCTAACATCAGGAAACATACATCTCAGTAACCCAATACTTGCATGCAAACACACATATCTTGTTAGTTTAGTTTATTTTGCTGTCTGACCTTCTATACTGTGGAAGCCACCATTTTTGTTCTTAGTAATCCCAAACTTGCATACCTAGAAATATCTCCTGTAAGCTTTCTTATTGTCCTGTTTAAAGGCTAGAAAGCTGAAATGCACAACTGTGAAATATAGTGCACTACTCTTGGTTGCCAAACATTACTTAATGTGGATGAGTATAAACAAATAGTACAGTATCCTAACTAGTTCAACCATCAAGAAATCCTTAACTTTTTCTCCCTCTCTTTCCCAGTGAGCCCAGCATATAGTAAGTCTGACTGCTGCTGCTGCTAAAGTTATCATATCCCACTACCTATAGAACCTGCACAGCTGAATTTCACCTGCAGTTGCAAACATTCACAAGGAACAGTACATTGGGTAGAATCTATGTAAGACAAATAACTTAAGCCATGAATTAGTGTGTTCTGTTTGTAATGTTGAATCTGCTGGTAGGATATCCCCACCCCCCCACTTACTCACCCACACTCACAGGCCTTTTACTGCTGAAGGTAAAGCTACATTAACACTTCAGCATATTTCACTCTTATCAGTGTTATATATCCCTGGAAAAGACATTGAAAAGCCCATAACTATAAAATTAGATGGTGTGACTTGAGTCAAGTATTTAGAGTTCAGACATCTTGTCTTTGTATCCATGAACATCCTACCTCACTGATTGTTTATGGTAGTAAACCATCTGGGGGGGGGGTTCTTCCTGCTCTGTTCACGTCTCTCACTCCACTCCCCTGCTCTTTCCCCATATCCCACCCACCCCCAACACCTCTACTCATATCCCAAGCAAACCACACACCCTCATTCCTATGATGCAATTATATACAACTCTACTTTCTCCACACCCACATTTCATTCACACCTTACCTACTTGTCTTTAACCAAACTTATCTGCTTTCCTTTACATCCGTCACCTCAAATTCTTATTCCCCCTACTGTAATTCTTTTCATCTTACTCTACTTCACCATCACAATACAATCACCACCTCTAACTATCTTACATTAACTCCAGGCTTACCAACTTCTCTTCTGCTATACACACAAACTAGCATTGCACCATAATTTTATTACTGACCAGTCACATCTCTCCCACCCCTCGTTATCACAAACCAGAAGACAAAACACGTAACTACATTGTCAAAGCCCACCCTAAAGTCAAAACATTTCCAACCTTACCTTCAGCTGCACATACATCAGAAGATAACATCATTTCCATTTACACCTGATATTATATTCTAACACATTTTTAAACCTACTATCACAGTTACATTGTTTCCATTTACACCTGATATTACATTCTAACACATTGTTAAACCTACTATCACAGTTGCATTGTTTCCATTTACACCTGATATTACATTCTAACACATTGTTAAACCTACTATCACAGTTACATTGTTTCCATTTACACCTGATATTACATTCTAACACATTGTTAAACCTACTATCACAGTTACATTGTTTCCATTTACACCTGATATTACATTCTAACACATTGTTAAACCTACTATCACAGTTACATTGTTTCCATTTACACCTGATATTACATTCTAACACGTTGTTAAACCTACTATCACAGTTACATTGTTTCCATTTACACCTGATATTACATTCTAACACATTGTTAAACCTACTATCACAGTTACATTGTTTCCATTTACACCTGATATTACATTCTAACACATTGTTAAACCTACTATCACAGTTACATTGTTTCCATTTACACCTGATATTACATTCTAACACATTGTTAAACCTACTATCACAGTTACATTGTTTCCATTTACACCTGATATTACATTCTAACACATTGTTAAACCTACTATCACAGTTACATTGTTTCCATTTACACCTGATATTACATTCTAACACATTGTTAAACCTACTATCACAGTTACATTGTTTCCATTTACACCTGATATTACATTCTAACACATTGTTAAACCTACTATCACAGTTACATTGTTTCCATTTACACCTGATATTACATTCTAACATGTTGTTAAACCTACTATCACAGTTACATTGTTTCCATTTACACCTGATATTACATTCTAACACGTTGTTAAACCTACTATCACAGTTACATTGTTTCCATTTACACCTGATATTACATTCTAACACATTGTTAAACCTACTATCACAGTTACATTGTTTCCATTTACACCTGATATTACATTCTAACACATTGTTAAACCTACTATCACAGTTACATTGTTTCCATTTACACCTGATATTACATTCTAACACATTGTTAAACCTACTATCACAGTTACATTGTTTCCATTTACACCTGATATTACATTCTAACACATTGTTAAACCTACTATCACAGTTACATTGTTTCCATTTACACCTGATATTACATTCTAACACATTGTTAAACCTACTATCACAGTTACATTGTTTCCATTTACACCTGATATTACATTCTAACACGTTGTTAAACCTACTATCACAGTTACATTGTTTCCATTTACACCTGATATTACATTCTAACACGTTGTTAAACCTACTATCACAGTTACATCATTTCCATTTACACCCGATATTACATTCTAACACATTGTTAAACCTACTATCACAGTTACATTGTTTCCATTTACACCTGGTATTACATTCTAACACATTGTTAAACCTACTATCACAGTTACATTGTTTCCATTTACACCCAATATTACATTCTAACACATTGTTAAACCTACTATCACAGTTACATTGTTTCCATTTACACCTGATATTACATTCTAACACATTGTTAAACCTACTATCACAGTTACATTGTTTCCATTTACACCTGATATTACATTCTAACACATTGTTAAACCTACTATCACAGTTACATTGTTTCCATTTACACCTGATATTACATTCTAACACATTGTTAAACCTACTATCACAGTTACATTGTTTCCATTTACACCTGATATTACATTCTAACACATTGTTAAACCTACTATCACAGTTACATTGTTTCCATTTACACCTGATATTACATTCTAACACATTGTTAAACCTACTATCACAGTTACATTGTTTCCATTTACACCTGATATTACATTCTAACACATTGTTAAACCTACTATCACAGTTACATTGTTTCCATTTACACCTGATATTACATTCTAACACATTGTTAAACCTACTATCACAGTTACATTGTTTCCATTTACACCTGATATTACATTCTAACACATTGTTAAACCTACTATCATAGTTACATTGTTTCCATTTACACCTGACATTACATTCTAACACATTGTTAAACCTACTATCACAGTTACATTGTTTCCATTTACACCTGATATTACATTCTAACACATTGTTAAACCCACTATCACAGCTGACATGCTCCTCCTAACCTGCCTAGCTTCTTTACTCTTAATTCTCACCCTCAGTACAACTATATCCTCGCTTACACCCACACATCAATGCACATCAACCGCCTCCAACCATCACACCAATAAACAACACAGCTTCTCATACATCTCCTCCCAGCTTTTCCTCTATACCCTCCCATATTATTCAAGCCACTGATTGGCCTCCTTAGCTCCTATGAAACCACACTTGACACCAGTACCATCACCTAGGAATAAAAAACACTTCCCATGGTACGCATTCATCATTACCAATCTACTCAAATGTGGAGACGTACATCCTAACCCTGGCCCACCCTCTAATCCTGACTACAAGAGTAACCCCAATAATTTAAACATGCTTACACTGAATCTTAGAAGTATATGTAATAAAATAGCCCCACTGCATGCCTGGATTGATCAAAATACACCTGACGTACTAGCCCTTACAGAAACATGGCTACACCCCAGTGTAAAAGACTCAGAAATAATACAGGCAAACTTTGCAATAACCAGAAGAGATAGATCTAAAACAAAGGGGGAGGGATATCACTTCTATATTCCTCTACACTTGGCATCACACCCTATACCAGTAATATACTCATCTTTTCCAGTGCTGAGGTGCCAATCTCATTTTTGACCCTCAACATATCAAAAAAAATTGATAATAGTTACATATATCCCACCAGGTAACAATATACCAGTTTTGTAAAATATTTTATCCTGGACATCATAAATAATAAACCTCTAAACAATAATCTTAGGAGACATAAATATAGATTGGAAAAACCATAGCTTCCAACTCACCCACAAATAGTATAAATTTGTATGTTTTTTTCAGCTTATCAATACTCCAGCAAGATACAGCAAAGATCTTACCTACCAATCCATCCAAGACTGGATCTTAGTATCCCACTCCACCAATTGCCCCTCTTCCTGTACACTGACAAGCTCCATGAGCGATCATCTGCCAGCTTACTCCCTTAGAACAAACTCCCAATGACTAAGAGTTTGTTTGTCTTTTGGCTTTTCCTGGTAAGGAAACCTACACCACAACTAGTGCACAAGCGCAGAGATTCCTGGACTTTGTCAGAACAAATGCCCTGGAAGAATTAGTCAGAGTACCCACTAGGGGGAATAACATCTTGGATCTTGTCTAATATGGGAGCATTTTTCATCATCCCTTGTGTATCTTCATCACTTGTGAAGTCTGACCATAAGGCATATGCAAAACCATGGAAAGCTTTATTAAGGAATTAATCAGTCAGGGCATAGGGGACATCTAAACACTAGACCTGTCTCATGTTGGATTTGTCAGGGGCAGATGCTTACTCAACCTGGTGGATTTTTTGGAAAGGTCACCATAGCAATGAATAAAGGCAAAATGATACACTCCACATGCCTTAACCTTGCCAAAGTTTTTGGCACAGTTCTTCACTCAGACATAGTAGAAAGGTTAAATAAACTGGGAATACACCCCTATGCCAAATGCTGAATTGGGAACTGGCTCACAGATTGGATGCAGATAATTAAAATAGGGGAAGTTACCTCCACAAGAAGACCAGTCACTAGTGGAGTCCCCCAGGATTCTGTGCTGGGACTGCTCCTGTTTGGCCTCTACTCTTTTTGAAGTAAAAGCCAATAACCAAGGACTGTGGCTAATTATGTTTGCAGATGACTCCAAGCTAGGAGCAGTCATTGAATTCCCAAATGACATAGCCTTTCTGCGGGAATGTTTGCCTCAAATAAATAACTTATGTCAAAATCATGGTCTGAAACTTAATGCCAAAAAGGCATTATTATATCCTTTAGGAAGTTATATACATTAAGGGAACTATCACACTGAAAATTTGTAGAAAAGCACCAAGTAAGAAAAAAGCACAGGAATAAATAACATTTATTAAACGCTTTTGTCAAATATTAGGATTGACTTCTTCAGAATACATGACAGTCAGCAAGACCATCCTTTTATACATACAACAATTAAGCCATTGATTGAATGCAATTGAATAATTAAGCATACAAATCTTTAAAAACATAGACTCCCTTGTTTCTGAGTTGTTTACTTACCAGTAAATTAAAATAATATAAGCCATTACTTAGTACCACTATAAAAAAAAAAAAAAAAAAAAAAAAGATATATATATATATATATAAATGTGGTAAATGTGTCCCCTGACACTAAATTAAAAAAATGCTAGCTTGTAAATATAATACAAAACTATCAACTGTTTTTAGAGAAAATATGAACATCATATGTGTAAATCTCTGCAACAAGCGATATATACAATAAAATATATCCAATAAAAACCCAAAATGTCTTCAAACAAACAATAATTAATATCAGTGCTATAAAAACTTACATAGAAATGAAAAACAAGGTCATAGTACACGCCTCATTAAAATAAAAAATCTGCTTTAAGTTTTAAATAGCTGGTGAGAGACACCATATCGTTCAAACCTGGACTAGTAGTGGCATTAACTCTGAGTTGCCACATAAGTTCTCTAAATTCAAGGAACCAGTCACTGGGTCCCCCTCTCTCATCCATTACTACTCTTTCCAAAATAATAAACTTGAAATTGCAGTTTGGAAATGTATTAATGTGCTTTGCCAGGGCATTTTTGGTGTTGCCTTTAGTTATATCATATGTATGCTGATAAACACATATCCTGAAGGCATTTTTGGTCTTGCCAATATAAAACCCAGGACACACCTGGCATATAACAGCATACACTACTTGTTTACTCGCACAATTATAATTCTGGTTGACTTTTACCCGTCCATAACCTTTAATAAAGACTCTGTCGCACTCTAACATGTGTTTGCATTGAGTGCAGTGCCCACATTTTGTCATTTTCCCAATACCAGGTTTTGTGAACTTACCATTGGACTCCAAAAGGTTCTTAATGCTGGAATCCTTTTTGTATATTATAACAGGGGAGTCACCCACCTTCCCTCCTATGGTCTCATCGCTCATAAGAATGAACCCGTTTCTCACCATTATGTCCCATATCAAAGGGAATTGTAAGTTGTATGTAAGAATAAGCCCATGTTGAAATGGAGCAGTTGTCGAAACCCTACTTTCCGAAGGTGCACAGAGTCTACAAATGTCCAAACCTAACAGTGGATAGAAATAACCTTCCACTCTCTTTTTGGATACTTCCTCAAGTAAGGGTGTCACAAATTCTATAGGGTACCCCCTGTTGACTAACATACCCAATAAAACACCCTTTTCCTTGTAAAAGTCATCAATTCTGCCGATCATGTGGGCCAATCTCACCCCTTGTCCTTTTAGTAAGGATCTTTTTTGATGAAAGGGATGTCCGCTGTCAAAATGAAGAAGGATGTTTGAGTATGTGGATTTCCTGAAGATGTTAGAATAAAACTGGCTGTTCTCCAGATCCTTGGAAATCTGTATATCCAGGTAACTAATGGATTCCATATGAGTTACCATAGTAAACTCCAGAAAGGTAGTACTGGAGTTGAGAAATAGTAGGAATTCAGACAACTGCTCCTGGTCCCCCCTCCAGAAAATAAGGATGTCATCTAGTTACCGCCCATAGAATGAACAGTATGTCATCCATTCAGATGTAAAAATGTGGGACAATTCCCATTGTGTCAGGACAATATTAGCAAAAATTGATGCACAGGCCGCCTCCATAACAATACCTGATTTTTGCTTAAAATGATGTCCCTCAAAAATAAGGAAACTGTTTTCCAGGAATAATTCCATTAAAGTCCTAAGTGTAAGAATCCTGGTATGGGAGAATGTAGTCTGTTGGCACAAAAAATCATAGAACAATGCAATGCCTTCCAAATGTGGGATGAAATTGTATAAATCTTTGATGTCAATAGTTAAACAAATAATGTTACTGTCAAAAAATTCTTGTCTAATTTTTTTGACAGTCCCAAGAATCTTTTATAATATGGGAAAATGAACTCAGACAGTTTTTTAACTTGTGGTCCAAAAATTTAGCAATACTAATCATTTTGGAACCTTTCGCATCCACTATGGGCCTTAATGGTGGGTGGGAGATGCTCTTGTGGATTTTTGGGATCCCAAATATCATTGGGATCCGTGGATGTTTCTGTGTGCAAAAAAACAGTTCTTCTTCAGATATCTGATTGTTAAGAAATAAATCAGAAAGCACCATGTCTACATGACTATATGCGATGTTTAATTCATTGCGTGATATTTGTGCATATCTGTCACCAAGAAGATGTTCTAGTATACAGTCAATGTACCTTTCCTGATCCATGACTACTAAACAATCAGTCAGGTTTCATGACTCTGATCTGTCTGTTGTTAGAAATACTGTCTAGAAGGATAGTCTCCTCCTTGGTTAAATTGTACAGTTTACCACTGTCATTCACCCTATTAAAATCCCTGATTTCCTTAGTGCAAATGCCTTGGAACAGTTGTAAACTGGGATGCAGTGGGGGGTTATAGGTGCTTGTTTTTTTGCACCCAACTGGTAACTGGTAACTATTCACAGTTTCATTTACATAAACACTCAGGTTTAGCTTTCTAGTATAAAGTATGACATCAAGGAGGGTTTTTTCCATGTTGAATTTCTTGTAGTGTACAAAATTTAACCCCTTCTGAAACAAGTTCGCCCAACCTTTTGTAACTTCTGTGTTACTTAAATTATAAATTTTGAAGTCCTGATGGTCATTACAAATAATGGAAATCTCACTGTTGATGTCTAAAACTTGCCCTGTCTTGTCTGTTGCCAATTCACCCCCCCCCCCCAGAAAAAATTCTGGGGTAAACGGTGTTGGTTCCCCTGTAAACCCACACTGGATTGTCTCTGGTGGGTGTAACCTTGTTTCTGGATCCTCTCTGATCTCCTTAGGCCTTGACCTAAAGGGATGGGACCTGGGTGGTTGTCTTCACTGGGTTGCAAGTCATCAGTAAGTTCATCAAAAACATCATTATTAACAAACATCATTATTAACAAACATCATTATTCACAAACATCATTATTAACAAACATCATTATTAGCAAACATCATTATTAACAAACATCATTATTAACAAACATCATTATTAACAAACATCATTATTAGCAAACATCATTATTAACAAACATCATTATTAACAAACATCATTATTAAGATTGCTATGCATTTGTACATTGTTGGTATTTCCATTAGAAACTAATGGGTGGGCGACACCTGCTTCATAGTCCTTGGCATCTCCATCTAGTTTTTTACTCTTTTTCACCTTCATTTTCTACAGCGTTATACTCCTTATGTTTGTTACAAAAATCAATGTCATTTTTTTAACAAAGCATCTAGTTTACTCACAGAGTTTTGCAACTATCACACTGACAATGCCCCCTTAAGAGTTGGCCCAGTTCTTTGAGATTTTGGGAACTTATGTAGACAGTGACCTAGCTTTTGACCAACATATGTCAATTGTTGTAAGAAAGTCCTTCTATATTGCACAGTTTATAAACAAGGTGAGTGCATCTGGATCTATGGATGTGATTTTCCCCCTTTAGTCAGCCCTCATTATGCTAATCATTGAATATAATGCCCCCTTTGGCATGTGCCTGTCCAGACACATGCAACATCTGAAATATCCACAGAGATACCTTAGTAAAAGGATTCAAGGTGTAAACAGCATGTTCTACATGGATAAACTCAAAGCTCAGTCACTATACTTGGTATCCTACAGACTGCTAGGAGGTGACTTGTCTCTGGCATACAAGGTATCCTCCAACCAGTTGCTCATTTATTTACTGCACATCAGCAACTCAAATGGCATCATAAATACTCATTCTAGGAATCTAAATCTTTTCTGCAACCTCAACAGAAAGGTTTGGTGGGACAGGTATATTTTGCAGACGATACCACTGTTATGGAACAGAATCCCCATCCACATAAAACAAAGTTCAAACCTGTCCATTTTCAAATGCAACTTAGATCTATGAATGGGGAATAGAACATTTATCCCAGGACTACCCCCTGTACTGTTAATGGATAGATGCAGCTCCTAAATGCTTTATCCCATGCATGTGTTCCCCAAAGTATCTATAGTATGATCCTAGTCATTTTCATTGGGGATGATATATAATTATTGACCATGGGAGGAGTAAGGCCAATCTATAACCAAATGGAATAGGTTATTTCAAACATAAATAGGGAAACTAGAGAGGCTTAAGATTGTCTGCAAGTGTAGCTAGTGTAGTTCTTTTCTATGTACCTATAAGTAAAGTTCAAATTCTTGGATCTAGTGTTTCCAGCACTGTTTGTTTTGCAGATGTGCAAAAGATCCATCAGGGCTGTATCTGATGATGCCTTATAAACCAGGCATAGATTGCCTCTCAGCAGTCTGTAGTATACTGAATACAGTGATAGGGCCTTTAGGCAATTCATGTAGGAAAGGGTAATTGTGCCTTGGATTCTCCTGGTGATAAACCATTGTGGTTGTTCCAACTGTTGCAGCTGTCTGGTTAGGTACATGCCAAAAGGAGGCATTGTACTCAATGATGGGTCTGATAAGGGCTGAGTAGAGTGGTAATATAACTTCCTTGGGCCTGGATGCCATACCTTTGCCTATAGGTTGGGTGACATAGAAAGATTTTCTTACTATCTTTATACACAATGGTCAAAGGCCAGATTACTGTCTACATATGTTCTCAGATCCCTAACTACTGGGTCAATTCTTAGGGAGGTTTTATAGGTGGTGTAATTAATTTGGATGGGCATGCATTTCTTGGCAATGAGTTTTAAACTATGACATTGGCACCAGTCATTTGCCTGTGTTATACCCTCTTGCGAAATGTTGGTGTCATGGGGAATCTATGATAACCCCCAGTTTACAGTAATTTGTAAACTTGGTGAGACAAAGGCCTTGGACATTAGCTTTGACTTCTGAGAAATAGATGCCAAACATCAGTGGGCCCAGCACAGACTCCTAAGGCACTCCTTTGGTGACCGGTCTCTTCGTGGAAGTGGTATCACCAATAC
Source organism: Protopterus annectens (assembly GCF_019279795.1). Classification (NCBI taxonomy): domain Eukaryota; kingdom Metazoa; phylum Chordata; order Ceratodontiformes; family Protopteridae; genus Protopterus; species Protopterus annectens. The sequence goes on from NC_056736.1 coordinate 755,584,673, forward strand.
TGACTTCTTGAGTCCTATCTATGAGCTAGCCAGCAATCGAGTGAGGTTTCATAGGGATTTATGCCTAGTTCACAGAATTTGTCAGCAATACCTGAGTGAGGTATTGTATCAAATGCCTTGGCCAGGTAAAGGTATCTTATATGTACTCTTTTACCCCATCCATTGCCTTGGTGATCTTCTCAAAGAAATCAAACAGTTTAAGTAGGTATAACCTGTCCTTAAAAAGGCCAAACTGGAATGGGTCAAGTGTCTGTAGGTTACCAATGTCCTTGTTGATCATTTCCATGATAATTCATTCCATGGCTTTGCATATTAGACTTGTCAAAATGATGGGTCTGCAGTTCCCATGGTCAGTTGATGGTTCACCATTATGAAGAGGGATGACCTCTGCTGTCTTTCATTCACTTGGTAAGTAAATTGCTTTGAGGCTGTAGTTGGAGTTCCTCAAGTGGTCCTGATAGGTCATGCTTTAGATGGTTCAAGAGGCAACCAGGGATGCTTTTGTGGGCCAGTGAGGCTGTGTTTATGGCCTTAGTGGGTGCCACCAGAACCTGACCCTGCTAACAGTTGGGGGGGGGGTATGCTAGAAATAATTTCACAGGGGTAGGCAGGGGAGTGAAGGGTGAAGTTAGAATTTAGAATTTATCAGCCAGTAGATTCATTAAGTCCCCTGATCAGTGAAGGTGATGCTGTTAACGACCAGTTCAGATACGGCTATGTGTTACCTTTAAGGTTCCAGAAATAGCTGAAGAAGGCCTTGTGATAGTCCTTAGCCCGAGAAGTTATCCTGACTTTGTAGTTGGCCTTGTTAGACTTAATTAGACATATTACTTTCCTTCCAGTTTCCTCTTAGTTTTTGTATCTTTCCAGCTGATCAGCAGTTGCTTGTATTGCTCCAACTGTTCCAAACATTAGTGCCCTTAGTAGTAAACCCCCCCCCCCATTCAATGGACCATTGTAGCAGCCAGGAGTTTGGGAAGAGGCAGTAGAAACTTGAGAAAGAGCAACCTGACAGTGTCACATAAACTGACCTTGTACAGTAGGGATTCTGTTGTGTCCTGAACCTGACCGTGTCACATACACTGACCTTGTTCATTAGGGATTCTTTTGTGCCCTGAACCTGACTGTGTCACATACACTGACCTTGTACATTAGAGATTCTGTTGTGCCCTGAGCCTAATAGTGTCACATACATTGATCTTGTACAGTAGGGATTCTGTTGTGTCCTGAACCTGACCATGTCACATACACTGACCTTGTTCATTAGGGATTCTGTTGTGCCCTGAGCTTGACAGTGTCACATACACTGACCTTGTACACTAGGGATTCTGTTGTGTCCTGAGTCTGACCGTTTCACATACACTGACCTTGGACACTAGGGATTCTGTTGTGTCCTGAACATGACAGTGTCACATACACAGACCTTGTAAGTTAGGGATTCTGTTGTGTTCTGAGTCTGACAGTATCTCATACACTGAACTTCTACATTAGGGATTCTGATGTGTCCTGAGCCTGATGAGTGTGTCACATACACTGACCTTGTACAGTAGGGATTCTGTTGTGTCCTGAGCCTGACTGTGTCACATACACTGACCTTGTACAGTAGGGATTCTGTTGTGCCCTGAACCATACACTGACCTTGTACGTTAGGCATTCTGTTGTGTCCTTAGCCTGATAATGTCACATACACTGACCTTGTACATTACGGATTCTGTTGTGTCCTGAACCTGACCATGTCACATACACTGACCTTGTACGTTAAAGATTCTGTTGTGTCCATAGCCTGACAGTGTCACATACACTGACCTTGTACATTAGGGATTCTGCTGTGCCCTGAGCCTGACAGTGTCACATACACTGACCTTGTGCAGTAGGGATTCTGTTGTGCCCTGAGCTTGACAGTGTCACATACACTGACCTTGTACATTAGGGATTCTGTTGTGTCATGAACCTGACAGTGTCACATAAACTGACCTTGTACAGTAGGGATTCCGTTGGACCCTGAGTCTGACCGTGTCGCATACACTGAAATTGTACATTAGGGATTTTGTTGGGCCCTGAGTCTGACCGTGTTATATACACTGAACTTGTACATTAGGGATTCTGTTGTGTCCTGAGCCTGACCATGTCACAGACACTGACCTTGTACATTAGGGATTCTGTTGTGTCCTGAGCCTGACCACGTCACATACACTGACCTTGTACATTAGGGATTCTGTTGTGCCCTGAGCTTGACAGTATCACATACACTGACCTTGTACACTAGGGATTCTGTTGTGTCCTGAGTCTGACTGTTTCACATACACTGACCTTGTACACTAGGGATTTTGTTGTGTCCTGAACATGACAGTGCCACATACACTGACCTTGTAAGTTAGGGATTCTGTTGTGTCCTGAGTCTGACAGTATCACATACACTGATCTTCTACAATAGGGATTTGATGTGTCCTGAGCCTGATGACAGTGTCACATACACTGACCTTGTACAGTAGGGATTCTGTTGTGTCCTGAGCCTGACAGTGTCACATACACTGACCAGATACATTAGGGATTCTGTTGTGTCGTGAACCTGACAGTGTCACATAAACTGACCTTGTACAGTAGGGATTCTGTTGTGCCCTGAGCTTGACAGTGTCACATACACTGACCTTGTACACTAGGGATTCTGTTGTGTCCTGAGTCTGACCGTTTCACATACACTGACCTTGTACACTAGGGATTCTGTTGTGTCCTGAACATGACAGTGTCACATACACTGACCTTGTAAGTTAGGGATTCTGTTGTGTCCTGAGTCTGACAGTATCACATACACTGAACTTCTACAATATGGATTTGATGTGTCCTGAGCCTGATGACAGTGTCACATACACTGACCTTGTACAGTAGGGATTCTGTTGTGTCCTGAGCCTAATATTGTCACATTCATTGATCTTGTAGAGTAGGGATTCTGTTGTGTCCTGAACCTGACCATGTCACATACACTGACCTTGTTCATTAGGGATTCTGTTGTGCCCTGAGCTTGACAGTGTCACATACACTGACCTTGTACACTAGGGATTCTGTTGTGTCCTGAGTCTGACCGTTTCACATACATTGACCTTGTACACTAGGGATTCTGTTGTGTCCTGAACATGACAGTGTCACATACACAGACCTTGTAAGTTAGGGATTCTGTTGTGTTCTGAGTCTGACAGTATCTCATACACTGAACTTCTACATTAGGGATTCTGATGTGTCCGGAGCCTGATGAGTGTGTCACATACACTGACCTTGTACAGTAGGGATTCTGTTGTGTCCTGAGCCTGACTGTGTCACATACATTGACCTTGTACAGTAGGGATTCTGTTGTGCCCTAAACCATACACTGACCTTGTACGTTAGGGATTCTGTTGTGTCCTTAGCCTGATAATGTCACATACACTGACCGTGTACATTACGGATTCTGTTGTGTCCTGAGCCTGACCATGTCACATACACTGACCTTGTACGTTAAAGATTCTGTTGTGTCCATAGCCTGACAGTGTCACATACACTGACCTTGTACATTAGGGATTCTGCTGTGCCCTGAGCCTGACAGTGTCACATACACTGACCTTGTACAGTAGGGATTCTGTTGTGTTCTTAGCCTGACAATGTCACATACACTGACCTTGTGCAGTAGGGATTCTGTTGTGCCCTGAGCTTGACAGTGTCACATACACTGACCTTGTACAGTAGGGATTCTGTTGTGTCGTGAACCTGACAGTGTCACATAAACTGACCTTGTACAGTAGGGATTCCGTTGGACCCTGAGTCTGACCGTGTCGCATACACTGAAATTGTACATTAGGGATTTTGTTGGGCCCTGAGTCTGACCGTGTTATATACACTGAACTTGTACATTAGGGATTCTGTTGTGTCCTGAGCCTGACCGTGTCACAGACACTGACCTTGTACATTAGGGATTCTGTTGTGTCCTGAGCCTGACCGCGTCACATACACTGACCTTGTACATTAGGGATTCTGTTGTGTCCTGAGCCTGACAGTGTCACATACACTGACCAGATACATTTGGGATTCTGTTGTGTTGTGAACCTGACAGTGTCACATAAACTGACCGTGTACATTAAGGATTTTTTTGTGTCCTGAACCTGACCGTGTCACATACACTGACCTTGTACGTTAGGGATTCTGTTGTGCCCTGAGCTTGACAATGTCACACACACTGACCTTGTACACTAGGGATTCTGTTGTGTCCTGAGTCTGACTGTTTCACATACACTGACCTTGTACACTAGGGATTTTGTTGTGTCCTGAACATGACAGTGCCACATACACTGACCTTGTAAGTTATGGATTCTGTTGTGTCCTGAGTCTGACAGTATCACATACACTGAACTTCTACAATAGGGATTTGATGTGTCCTGAGCCTGATGACAGTGTCACATACACTGACCTTGTACAGTAGGGATTCTGTTGTGTCCTGAGCCTGACAGTGTCACATACACTGACCAGATACATTAGGGATTCTGTTGTGTCGTGAACCTGACAGTGTCACATAAACTGACCTTGTACAGTAGGGATTTTGTTGTGCCCTGAGCTTGACAGTGTCACATACACTGACCTTGTACACTAGGGATTCTGTTGTGTCCTGAGTCTGACTGTTTCACATACACTGACCTTGTACACTAGGGATTCTGTTGTGTCCTGAACATGACAGTGTCACATACACTGACCTTGTAAGTTAGGGATTCTGATGTGTCCTGAGTCTGACAGTATCACATACACTGAACTTCTACAATATGGATTTGATGTGTCCTGAGCCTGATGACAGTGTCACATACACTGACCTTGTACAGTAGGGATTCTGTTGTGTCCTGAGCCTGACCGTGTCACATACACTGACCTTGTACAGTAGGGATTATGTTGTGCCCTGAACCTGACTGTGTCACATACACTGACCTTGTACTTTAGGGATTCTGTTGTGTCCTTAGCCTGACAATGTCACATACACTGACCTTATACATTATGGATACTGTTGTGTCCTGAGCCTGACCATGTCGCATACACTGACTTTGTACATTAGGGATTCTGTTGTATCCTTAGCCTGACCGTGTCACATACACTGACTTTGTACATTAGGGATTCTGTTGTATCCTTAGCCTGACCGTGTCACATACACTGACTTTGTACATTAGGGATTCTGCTGTGCCCTGAGCCTGACAGTGTCACATACACTGACCTTGTACAGTAGGGATTCTGTTGTGTCCTGAGACTGACAATGTCACATACACTGACCTTGTACAGTAGGGATTCTGTTGTGTCCTTAGCCTGACAATGTCACATACACTGACCAGATACATTAGGGATTCTGTTGTGTCCTTAGCCTGTCAGTGTCACATACACTGACCTTATACAGTAGGGATTCCGTTGGACTCTGAGTCTGACCGTGTCACATACACTGAAATTGTACATTAGGGATTTTGTTGGGCCCTGAGACTGACCGTGTTATATACACTGAACTTGTACATTAGGGATTCTGTTGTGTCCTGAGCCTGACCACGTCACATAAACTGACCTTGTACATTAGGGATTCTGTAGTGTCCTGAGCCTGACAGTGGCACATACATTGAACCTGTACATTAGGGATTCAGTTGTGTCCTGAGCCTGACAGTGGCACATACACTGACCTTGTACAGTAGGGATTCTGTTGTGTCCTGAACCTGACAGTGTCACATACACTGACCTTGTACATTAGGGATTCTGTTGTGCCCTTAGCCTGACTATGGCATATACACTGACCTTGTACAGTAGGGATTCTGTTGTGTCCTGAACCTGACAGTGTCACATATACTGACCTTGTACATTAGGGATTCCGTTGTGTCCTGAACCTGACAGTGTCAGATACACTGACCTTGCACAGTAGGGATTCTGTAGGGCCCTGAGTCTGACCGTGTCACATACACTGACATTGTACATTAGGGATTCTGTTGGGCCCTGAGTCTGACCGTGTTATATACACTGACTTTGTACATTAGGGATTCTGTTGTATCCTTAGCCTGACCGTGTCACATACACTGACTTTGTACGTTAGGGATTCTGTTGTGTCCTGAGCCTGACTGCGTCACATACACTGACCTTGTACATTATGGATTCTGTTGTTTCCTTAGTCTGACATCAGATAGACTGACCTTATACAGTAGGGATTACGTTGAGTCCTGAATCTCACCGTGTCACAAACACTGACCTTGTACAGTAGGGATTCTGTTTTGTCCTGAGCCTGACAGTGTCACATACACTGACCTTGTACATTAGGGATTCTGCTGTGTCCTTAGCCTGACAGTGTCACATACACTGACCTTGTACATTAGGGATTCTGCTGTGTCCTGAGTCTGACAGTGTCACATACACTGACCTTGTACATTAGGGATTCTGTTGTGTCCTGAGCCTGACAGTGTCACATACACTGATGGTGTAAATTAGGGAATCTATTGTGTCCTTAGTCTGACCATGTCACATACAATGACCTTGTACATTAGGGGTCCTGTTGTGTCCTTAGCCTGACACTGTCACATACACTGACCTTGTACATTAGGGATTCTGTTGTGTCTTTAGCCTGACATCAGATAGACTGACCTTGTACAGTAGGGATTACGTTGAGTCCTGAGTCTGACAATGTCACATACACTGACCTTGTACAGTAGGGATTCTATTGTGCCCTGAACCTGACAGTGACACATACACTGAACTTGTACAGTAGGAATTCTTTTAGGCCATGTGCCTGACAGTGTCACATACACTGACTTTGTACAATAGGGATTCTGTTGTGCCCTGAGCCTGACAGTGTCACATAAACTGAGCTTGTATATTAGGGAATCTGTTGTGCCCTGAGCCTGACCATGTCACATACACTGAACTTGTATAGTAGGGATTCTGTTGTGCCCTGAGCCTGACACTGTCAAATACACTGACCTTGTACATTAGGGATTCTGTTGTGTCCTGAGTCTGACCGTGTCACATACACTGACCTTGTATAGTAGAGATTCTGCTGTGTCCTTAGTCTGACAGTGTCACATACACTGACCTTGTTCATTAGGGATTCTGTTGTATCCTTAGCCTGACAGTGTCAGATACACTGACCTTGTACATTAGGGATTCTACTGTGTCCTCAGCCTGTCAGTGTCACATACACTGACCTTGTGCATTAGTGATCCTGTTGTGTCCTAAACCTGACAATGTCACATACACTGCCCTTGTACATTAGGGATTCTGTTTTGTCCTGAGTCTGACCGTGTCACATACACTGACCTTGTACAGTAGGGATTCTGTTGTGCTTTTAACCTGACAGTGTCACATGCACTGACCTTGTATGGTAGGGATTCTGTCATGTCCTTAGCCTGACAGTGTCACATATACTGACTTTGTACATTAGTGATTCTGCTGTGTCCTTAGTCTGACAGTGCTACATACACAAACCTTGTACAGTAGGGATTCTGTTGTGTCCTGAGCCTGACCATGTCACATACACTGACCTTGTACGTTATGGATTCTGTTTGTATCCTTAGCCCAACAGTGTCACATACACTGACCTTGTACATTAGGGACCCCTTTGTGTCCTGCACCTGACAGTGTCACATACACTGACCTTGTACAGTAGGGATCCTGTTGTGCCCTGAGACTGACCATGTCACATACACTGACCTGGTAGACTAGGGATTCTGTTAGGGCCTGAACCTGACAGTGACACATACACTGACTTTGTACAGTAGAGATTCTTTTAGGCCCTGTGCCTGACAGTGTCACATACACTGACCTTGTACATTAGGGAATCTGTTGTGCCCTGAGCCTGACCATGTCACATACACTGACAATGTACGTTAGAGATTCTGTTGTGTCCTTAGCCTGACAGTGTGACATACACTGACCTTGTACAGTAGGGATTCTGGTTTGTCCTTAGTCTGACAGTGTCACATACACTGACCTTGTACATTAGGGTTTCTGTTGTGCCCTTAGCCTGACAGTGTCACATACACTGACCTTGTACATTAGGGATTTTGTGGTGTCCTGAGTCTGTCCGTGTCACATACACTGACATTGTGCGTTAGGGATTCTGTTGTGTCCTTAGCCTGACTGTGTCACATACACTGACCTTCTACAGTAGGGATTCTGGTTTGTCCTGAGTCTGACTGTGTCACATACACTGACCTTGTACATTAGGGATCATGTTGTGTCCTGAACCTGACAGTGTCACATACACTGACCTTGTACAGTAGGGATTCTGTTGTGTTCTTAGCCTGACAGTGTCACATACACTGATCTTGTACATTATGGATTCTGTAAGGCCCTGTGCCTGACAGTGTTACATACACTGATCTTGAACAGTAGGGATTCTTCTGTGTCCTTAGCCTGACAGTGTCACATGCACTGAACTTGTACAGTAGTGATTCTGTTGTGTCCTGAAACTGACCGTGTCACATACAGTGACTTTGTAAAGTAGGGATTCTGTTGTGCCCTGAGCTTGCCAGTCTGACATACACTGACCTTGTATGTTAGGGGTTCTGATTTGTCCTTAGCCTGACAGTGTCAAATACACTGACCTTGTACATTAGGGATTCTGTTTTGTCCTGAGCCTGACCGTGGCACATACACTGACCTTGTACAGCAGGCATTCTGTTGTGTCCTGAACCTGACAGTGTCACATACACTGACCTTGTACATTTGGGATTGGGTTTTGTCCTGAGCTTGACAGCATCACATACACTGACCTTGTACGTTACAGATTCTGTTGTGCCCTGTGCCTGACTGTGTCACATACACTGACCTTGTACAGTAGGGATTCTGTCGTGCCCTGAGCCTGATCGTATCACATACAATTATCTTGTACATTAGGGATTCTGTTGTGCCCTGAACCTGACAGTTTCACATACACTGACCTTGTACATTAGGTATTCTGTTGTGTCCTAAGCCTGACCGTGGCACATACACTGACTTTATACAGTAGGGGTTCAGTTGTGTCCTTAGCTTGACATTGTCACATACACTGACCTTGTACATTAGGGATTATGTTGTGTTCTGAACCTGACCGTGTTGCATACACTGACATTGTACATTAGGGATTTTTTGTGTCCTTAACCTGACCGTGACACATACACTGACCTAGTACATTAGGGATTCTGTTGTGCCCTGAACCTGAAAGTGTCACATACACAGACATTGTACAGTACAGATTCTATTGTGTCCTGAGCCTGACCATGTCACATACACTGACATTGTACATTAGGGACTCTGTTGTGTCTTGAGTCTGACCGTGTCACATACACTTACCTTGTACAGTAGATATTCTGCTGTGTCCTTAGTCTGACAGTGTCACATACACTGACCTTGTACATTAGGGATTCTGTTGTGTCCTTAGCCTGACAGTGTCACATACACTGTCCTTGTACATTAGGGATTCTGTGGTGTTCTGAGTCTGACCGTGTCACATACACTGACCTTGTACATTAGGGATTTTGTTGTGTCCTTAGCCTGACAGTGTCACATACACTGACCTTGTACAGTAGGAATTCTGTTGTGTCCTGAGCCTGACCATGTCACATACACAGACCTTGTACAGTAGGGATTCTACTGTGCCTGACCCTGACAGTGTCACATAGACTGACCTTGTACATTAGGGACTCTGTTGTGTCCTGAGTCTGACAGTGTCACATACACTGACCTTGTACATTAGGAACTGTCATGTCCTGAGTCTGACAGCATCACATACACTGACCTTGTACATTAGGAATTCTGTTGTGTCCTGAGTCTGACAGCGTCACATACACTGACCTTGTATATTAGGGATTCTGTTGTGTCCTGAGCCTGACCGTGTCTCGTACACTGACCTTCTACTTTAGGGATTCTGCTGTGCCCTAAGCCTGACTGTGTCACATACACTGACCTTGTACAGTAGGGATTCTTTTTTGTCCTGAACCTTACAGTGTCACATACACTGACCTTGTACTTTAGGGGTTCTGTTGTGTCCTGAGCCTGACCATGTTACATACACTGTCCTTGTACGTTAGGGTTTCTGTTGTGTCCTGAACCTGACAGTGTCACATACACTGACCTTGTATGTTACGGGTTCTGTTTTGTCCTGAGCCTGATAGTGTTACATACACTGACCTTGTACATTAGGGATTCCTGCTATGCCTGAGACTGACAGTGTCACATACACTGATCTTGTACAGTAGGGATTCTGTTGTGTCCTGAGCCTGACCATGTCACATACACTGAACTTGTACAGTAGGGATTTTGTTGTGCCCTGAGCCTGACAGTGTCACATACACTGACCTTGTACATAAGGGATTCTGTTGTGTTCTGAGTCTGACCGTGTCACATACACTGACCTTGTACAGTAGGGATTCTGTTGTGCTTTTAACCTGACAGTGTCACATACACTGACCTTGTACGGTAGGGATTCTGTCATGTCCTTAGCCTGACAGTGTCACATATACTGACTGTGCACATTAGTGATTCTGCTGTGTCCTTAGTCTGACCGTGCTACATACACTAACCTTGTACGTTAGGGATTCTGTTTGTATCCTTAACCCGACAGTGTCACATACACTGACCTTGTACATTAGGGACCCTTTTGTGTCCTGCCCCTGACAGTGTCACATACACTGACCTTGTACAGTAGGGATCCTGTTGTGCCCTGAGCCTGACCATGTCACATACACTGACCTGGTAGATTAGGGATTCTGTTAGGGCCTGAACCTGACAGTGACACATACACTGACCTTGTACAGTAGGGATTCTTTTAGGCCCTGTGCCTGGCAGTGTCACATACACTGACCTTGTACCTTAGGGATTCTGTTGTGTCCTTAGCCTGACACTGTCACATTCACTGACGCTGTACAGTAGGGATTCTGTTGTGTTCTTAGCCTGGCAGTGTCACATAAACTGAGCTTGTATATTAGGGAATCTGTTGTGCCTTGAGCCTGACTGTGTCACATACACTGACAATGTACGTTAGGGATTCTGTTGTGTCCTTAGCCTGACAGTGTCACATACACTGTCCTAGTACAGTAGGGATTCTGTTGTGTCCTTAGCCTGACACTGTCACATTCACTGACCCTGTACAGTAGGGATTCTGTTGTGTTCTTAGCCTGGCAGTGTCACATACACTGATCTTGTACATTATGGATTCTGCAAGGCCCTGTGCCTGACAGTGTTACATACACTGATCTTGTACAGTAGGGATTCTTCTGTGTCCTTAGCCTGACAGTGTCACATACACTGAACCTGTACAGTAGTGATTCTGTTGTGTCCTGAAACTGACCGTGTCACATACAGTGACTTTGTAAAGTAGGGATTCTGTTGTGCCCTGAGCTTTCCAGTCTGACATACACTGACCTTGTATGTTAGGGGTTCTGATTTGTCCTTAGCCTGACAGTGTCAAATACACTGACCTTGTACAATAGGGATTGTGTTGTGTCCTGAGCCTGACAGTGGCACATACACTGACCTTGTACAGCAGGGATTCTGTTGTGTCCTGAACCTGACAGTGTCACATACACTGACCTTGTACATTTGGGATTGGGTTGTGTCCTGAGCTTGACAGCGTCACATACACTGACCTTGTACATTACGGATTCTGTTGTGCCCTGTGCCTAAACGTGTCACATACACTGACCTTGTACAGTAGGGATTTTGTCGTGCCCTGAGCCTGACCATATCACATACAATTATCTTGCACATTAGGTATTCTGTTGTGTCCTGAGCCTGACCATGTTGCATACACTGACATTGTACATTAGGGATTTTTTTTGTCCTTAACCTGACCATGACACATACACTGACCTAGTACATTAGGGATTCTGTTGTGCCTTGAGCCTGAAAGTGTCACATACACTGACATTATACAGTACGGATTCTATTGTGTCCTGAGCCTGACCATGTCACATACACTGACCTTGTACATTAGGGATTCTGTTGTGTCCTGAATCTGACCGTGTGTCATATACTGACATTATACATTAGGGATTTTTGTGTCCTTAACCTGACCATGACACATACACTGACCTATTACATTAGGGATTCTGTTGTGCCTTGAACCTGAAAGTGTCACATACACTGACATTGTACAGTACGGATTCTATTGTGTCCTGAACCTGACCATGTCACATACACTGACCTTGTACATTAGGGATTCTGTTGTGTTCTGAACCTGACCGTGTTGCATACACTGACATTGTACATTAGGGATTTTTTGTGTCCTTAACCTGACCGTGACACATACACTGACCTAGTACATTAGGGATTCTGTTGTGCCCTGAACCTGAAAGTGTCACATACACTGACATTGTACAGTATGGATTCTATTTTGTCTTGAGCCTGACCATGTCACATACACTGACCTTGTACAGTAGGGATTCTGCTGTGCCTTGAACATGACTGTCACATACACTGACCTTGTACATTAAGGATACTGTTGTGTCCTGAGTCTGATCATGTCACATACACTGACCTTGTACATTAGGGATTGTGTTGTGTCCTAAACCTGACCGTGTCACATACACTGACCTTGTACAGTACAGATTTTGTTGTGTCCTTAGCCTGACCATGTCACATACACCGACTGGGTACATTAGGGATTCTGTTGTGCCCTGAACCTGACAGTGTCACATACACTGACCTTGTACAGTAGGAATTCTGTTGTGTCCTGAGCCTGACCATGTCACATACACAGACCTTGTACAGTAGGGATTCTGCTGTGCCTGACCCTGACAGTGTCACATAGACTGACCTTGTACATTAAGGACTCTGTTGTGTCCTGAGTCTGACAGTGTCACATACAGTGACCTTGTACATTAGGGATTCTGTTGTGTCCTGAGACGGACAGTGTCACATACACTAACCTTGTACATTAAGAACTGTCGTGTCCTGAGTCTGACAGCGTCACATACACTGACCTTGTACATTAGGGATTCTGTTGTGTCCTGAGTCTGACAGCGTCACATACACTGACCTTGTACATTAGGGATTCTGTTGTGTCCTTAGCCTGACACTGTCACATTCACTGACGCTGTACAGTAGGGATTCTGTTGTGTTCTTAGCCTGGCAGTGTCACGTAAACTGAGCTTGTATATTAGGGAACCTGTTGTGCCTTGAGCCTGACCGTGTCACATACACTGACAATGTACGTTAGGGATTCTGTTGTGTCCTTAGCCTGACAGTGTCACATACACTGTCCTTGTACAGTAGGGATTCTGTTGTGTCCTTAGCCTGACACTGTCACATTCACTGACCCTGTACAGTAGGGATTCTGTTGTGTTCTTAGCCTGGCAGTGTCACATACACTGATCTTGTACATTATGGATTCTGCAAGGCCCTGTGCCTGACAGTGTTACATACACTGATCTTGTACAGTAGGGATTCTTCTGCGTCCTTAGCCTGACAGTGTCACATACACTGAACATGTACAGTAGTGATTCTGTTGTGTCCTGAAACTGACCGTGTCACATACAGTGACTTTGTAAAGTAGGGATTCTGTTGTGCCCTGAGCTTTCCAGTCTGACATACACTGATCTTGTATGTTAGGGGTTCTGATTTGTCCTTAGCCTGACAGTGTCAAATACACTGACCTTGTACATTAGGGATTCTGTTGTGTCCTGAGCCTGACAGTGGCACATACACTGACCTTGTACCGCAGGGATTCTGTTGTGTCCTGAACCTGACAGTGTCACATACACTGACCTTGTACGTTACAGATTCTGTTGTGCCCTGTGCCTGACCGTGTCACATACATTGACCTTGTACAGTAGGGATTCTGTCGTGCCCTGAGCCTGATCGTATCACATACAATTATCTTGTACATTAGGGATTCTGTTGTGCCCTGAACCTGACCATGTTGCATACACTGACATTGTACATTAGGGATTTTTTGTGTCCTTAACCTGACCATGACACATACACTGACCTAGTACATTAGGGATTCTGTTGTGCCCTGAACCTGACAGTTTCACATACACTGACCTTGTACATTAGGTATTCTGTTGTGTCCTAAGCCTGACCGTGGCACATACACTGACTTTATACAATAGGGGTTCAGTTGTGTCCTTAGCTTGACATTGTCACATACACTGACCTTGTACATTAGGGATTATGTTGTGTTCTGAACCTGACCGTGTTGCATACACTGACATTGTACATTAGGGATTTTTTGTGTCCTTAACCTGACCGTGACACATACACTGACCTAGTACATTAGGGATTCTGTTGTGCCCTGAACCTGAAAGTGTCACATACACAGACATTGTACAGTACAGATTCTATTGTGTCCTGAGCCTGACCATGTCACATACACTGACCTTGTACATTAGGGATTCTGTTGTGTCTTGAGTCTGACCGTGTCACATACACTTACCTTGTACAGTAGATATTCTGCTGTGTCCTTAGTCTGACAGTGTCACATACACTGACCATGTACATTGGGGATTCTGTTGTGTCCTTAGCCTGACAGTGTCACATACACTGACCTTGTACATTAGGGATTCTGTGGTGTCCTGAGTCTGACCGTGTCACATATACTGACCTTGTACGTTAGGGATTTTGTTGTGTCCTTAGCCTGACAGTGTCACATACACTGACCTTGTACAGTACAGATTTTGTTGTGTACTTAGCCTGACCATGTCACATACACTGACCGGGTACATTAGGGATTCTGTTGTGCCCTGAACCTGACAGTGTTACATACACTGACCTTGTACAGTAGGAATTCTGTTGTGTCCTGAGCCTGACCATGTCACATACACAGACCTTGTACAGTAGGGATTCTGCTGTGCCTGACCCTGACAGTGTCACATAGACTGACCTTGTACATTAGGGACTCGGTTGTGTCCTGAGTCTGACAGTGTCACATACACTGACCTTGTACATTAGGAACTGTCATGTCCTGAGTCTGACAGCATCACATACACTGACCTTGTACATTAGGGATTCTGTTGTGTCCTGAGTCTGACAGTGTCACGTACACTGACCTTGTACACTAGGGATTCTGTTGTGTCCTGAGCCTGACCGTGTCTTGTACACTGACCTTCTACTTTAGGGATTCTGCTGTGCCCTAAGCCTGACTGTGTCACATACACTGACCTTGTACAGTAGGGATTCTTTTTTGTCCTGAACCTTACAGTGTCACATACACTGACCTTGTACTTTAGGGGTTCTGTTGTGTCCTGAGCCTGACCATGTTACATACACTGTCCTTGTACGTTAGGGTTTCTCTTGTGTCCTGAACCTGACAGTGTCACATACACTGACCTTGTATGTTACGGGTTCTGTTTTGTCCTGAGCCTGATAGTGTTACATACACTGACCTTGTACATTAGGGATTCCTGCTATGCCTGAGACTGACAGTGTCACATACACTGATCTTGTACAGTAGGGATTCTGTTGTGTCCTGAGCCTGACCATGTCACATACACTGAACTTGTACAGTAGGGATTTTGTTGTGCCCTGAGCCTGACAGTGTCACATACACTGACCTTGTACATAAGGGATTCTGTTGTGTTCTGAGTCTGACCGTGTCACATACACTGACCTTGTACAGTAGGGATTCTGTTGTGCTTTTAACCTGACAGTGTCACATACACTGACCTTGTACGGTAGGGATTCTGTCATGTCCTTAGCCTGACAGTGTCACATATACTGACTGTGCACATTAGTGATTCTGCTGTGTCCTTAGTCTGACAGTGCTACATACACAAACCTTGTACAGTAGGTATTCTGTTGTGCTTTTAACCTGACAGTGTCACATACACTGACCTTGTACGGTAGGGATTCTGTCATGTCCTGAGCCTGACCATGTCACATACACTGACCTTGTACATTAGGGATTCTGTTTGTATCCTTAGCCCGTCAGTGTCACATACACTGACCTTGTACATTAGGGACCCCTTTGTGTCCTGCGCCTGACAGTGTCACATACACTGACCTTGTACAGTAGGGATCCTGTTGTGCCCTGAGCCTGACCATGTCACATAGACTGACCTGGTAGATTAGGGATTCTGTTAGGGCCTGAACCTGACAGTGACACATACACTGACCTTGTACAGTAGGGATTTTTTTAGGCCTTGTGCCTGACAGTGTCACATACACTGACCTTGTACATTAGGGATTCTGTTGTGTCCTTAGCCTGACACTGTCACATTCACTGACCCTGTACAGTAGGGATTCTGTTGTGTTCTTAGCCTGGCAGTGTCACATAAACTGAGCTTGTATATTAGGGAATCTGTTGTGCCCTGAGCCTGACCGTGTCACATACACTGACAACGTACGTTAGGGATTCTGTTTTGTCCTTAGCCTGACAGTGTCACATAAACTGTCCTTGTACAGTAGGGATTCTGTTGTGTCCTTAGCCTGACACTGTCACATGCACTGACCTTGTACAGTAGGGATTCTTTTGTGTTCTTAGCCTGGCAGTGTCACATACACTGACCTTGTACGTTATGGATTCTGTAAGGCCCTGTGCCTGACAGTGTTACATACACTGACCTTGTACAGTAGGGATTCTTTTGTGTCTTTAGCCTGACAGTGTCACATACACTGACCTTGTACAGCAGGGATTCTGTTGTGTCCTGAACCTGACCGTGTCACATACATTGACTTTGTACATTAAGGATTCTGTTGTGCCCTGAGCTTGCCAGTGTCACATAAACTGACCTTGTACAGTAGGGATTCTGTTTTGTCCTCAGCCTGACAGTGTCAAATATACTGACATTGTACATTAGGGATTCTGTTGTGTCCTGAACCTGACAGTGTCACATACACTGACCTTGTACATTTGGGATTGCGTTGTGCCCTGAGCTTGACAGCATCACATACACTGACCTTGTACATTAGGGATTCTGTCGTGCCCTGAACCTGACCGTGTCACATACACTTATCTTGTACATTAGGGATTCTGTTGTCTCCTGAACCTGACAGTTTCACATACACTGACCTTGTACATTAGGTATTCTTTTGTGTCCTGAGCCTGGCCGTGGCACATACACTGACCTTGTACAGTAGGGGTTCAGTTTTGTCATTAGCTTGACATTGTCACTTACACTGACCTTGTACTTTAGGGATTCTGTTGTGTCCTGAACCTGACCGTGTTGCATACAGTGACATTGTACATTAGGGATTTGTTTTGTCCTTAGCCTGACCATGACACATACACTGACCTGGTACATTAGGGATTCTGTTGTGCCTTGAACCTGACAGTGTCACATACACTGACATTGTACATTAGGGATTTGTTTTGTCCTTAGCCTGACCGTGACACATACACTGACCTGGTACATTAGGGATTCTGTTGTGCCTTGAACCTGACAGTGTCACATACACTGACATTGTACAGTAGGGATTCTGTTATGTCCTGAGCCTGACTGTATCATATACACTGACCTTGTACAGTAGGGATTCTGCTGTGCCCTGAACCTGACTGTCACATACACTGACCTTGTACATGAGGGATTCTGTTGTGTCGTGAGTCTGAACGTGTCACATACACTGACCTGGTACATTAGGGATTCTGTTGTGACCTGAGCCTGACAGTGTCACATACACTAGCCTTGTACATTAGGGATTCTGTTGTGTCATGAACCTGACCGTATCACATACACTGACCTTGTACAGTACGGATTCTGTTTTGTCCTTAGTCTGACCGTGTCGCATACACTGACCGTGTACATAAGGGATTCTGTTGTAACCTGAGCCTGACAGTGTAACCTACACTGACCTTGTACAATAGGGATTCTGTTGTGCCCTGAGGCTGACCGTGTCACATACACTGACCTTGTACAGTAGGGATTTTGCTGTGCACTGGATCTGACAGTGTCACATACCCAAAGCTTGTACAGTAGGGATTCTGTTGTGTCTTGAGCCTGACTGTATCATATACACTGACCTTGTACAGTAGGGATTCTGCTGTGCCCTGAACCTGACTGTCACATACACTGACCTTGTACATGAGGGATTCTGTTGTGTCGTGAGTCTGACAGTGTCACATACACTGACCTTGTACATTAGGGACTCTGTTGTGTCCCGAGTCTGACAGTGTCACATACACTGACCTTGTACATTAGGGATTCTGTTGTGTCCTGAGTCTGACAGCGTCACATACACTGACCTTGTACAGTAGGGATTCTGTTGTGTCCTGAGCTTGACCGTTTCACATACACTGACCTTGTACATTAGGGATTCTGCTTTACCCTGTGCCTGACCGTGTCACATACACTGACCTTGTACATTAGGGGTTCTGTTGTGTCCTGAACCTGACAGTGTCACATACACTGTCCTGCTAAATATTAGGGGTTCTGTTGTGTCCTGAGCCTGAAAGGGTCACATACACTGACCTTGTACATTAGGGATTCTGCTGTGCCCTGAGCCTGACAGCATCACATACACTGACCTTGTACAGTAGGAATTCTGTTGTGTCCTGACCCTGACAGTGTCGCATCACTGACCTTGTACAGTGGGGATTCTGCTGTGACCTGAGTCTGACTGTGTCATATACACTGACCTTGTACAGTAGGGATTTTGTTGTGTCCTGAACCTGGCCATGGCACATACATTGACCTTGTACGTTAGGGATTCTGTTATGTCCTTAGTCTGACAGTGTCACATACACCAACCTTTTACATTAGGGATTTTGTTGTTCCCTTAGCCTGGCAGTGTCACTTACACTAACCTTGTACAGTAGGGATTTTGTTTTGTCCTTAGTCTGACAGTGTCACATACACTGACCATGTACATTAGGGATTCTGTTGTGTCCTTAGTCTGACAGTGTCACATACACTGATCGTGTACGTTAGGGATTCTGGTATGTCCTGAACTCGACCGTTTCACATACACTGACCTTGTACGTTACAGATTCTGTTGTGTCCCAAGTCTGACAGTGTGACATACACTGACCTTGTATGTTAGGGACTCTGTTGTGTCCTTAGCCTGACAGTGTCACATACACTGACCTTGTACATTAGGGATTGTGTTGTGCCCTGCGCCTGACTGTATTACATACACTGACCTTGCACAGTAGGGATTCTGTTGTGTCCTTAGCCTGACTGTTTCACATACACTGACCTTGTACATTAGGGATTCTGCTTTGCCCTGTGCCTGACCATGGCACATACACTGACATTGTACATTAGCGGTTCTGTTGTATCCTGAGCCTGACCGGGTCACATACACTGTCCTTGTACATTAGGGATTCTGGTATGTCCTGAACTCGACCGTGTCACATACACTGACCTTATACGTTACGGATTCTGTTGTGTCTCGAGTCTGACAGCGTCACATACACTGACCTTGTACATTACGGATTCTGTTGTGTTCTGAATCTGACCGTGGCACATATGCTGACCTTGTACAGTCGGGATTCTGTTTTGTCACTTAGCCTGACAGTGTCACATACACTGACCTTGTATGTTAGGGGTTCTGTTTTTTCCTGAGCCTGACAGTGTCACATTCACTGACCTTGTACATTAGGGATTCTTTTGTGCCCTGAGCCTGATCGTGTCACATACACTGAACTTGTACAGTAGGGATTTTGGTCTGCCCTGAGCCTGACAGTGTCACATGCACTGACCATGTACATTAGGGATTCTGTTGTGTCCTTAGTCTGACAGTGTCACATACACTGATCGTGTACGTTAGGGATTCTGGTATGTCCTGAACTCGACCGTTTCACATACACTGACCTTGTACGTTACAGATTCTGTTGTGTCCCAAGTCTGACAGTGTGACATACACTGACCTTGTATGTTAGGGACTCTGTTGTGTCCTTAGCCTGACAGTGTCACATACACTGACCTTGTACATTAGGGATTGTGTTGTGCCCTGCGCCTGACTGTATTACATACACTGACCTTGCACAGTAGGGATTCTGTTGTGTCCTTAGCCTGACTGTTTCACATACACTGACCTTGTACATTAGGGATTCTGCTTTGCCCTGTGCCTGACCATGGCACATACACTGACATTGTACATTAGCGGTTCTGTTGTATCCTGAGCCTGACCGGGTCACATACACTGTCCTTGTACATTAGGGATTCTGGTATGTCCTGAACTCGACCGTGTCACATACACTGACCTTATACGTTACGGATTCTGTTGTGTCTCGAGTCTGACAGCGTCACATACACTGACCTTGTACATTACGGATTCTGTTGTGTTCTGAATCTGACCGTGGCACATATGCTGACCTTGTACAGTCGGGATTCTGTTTTGTCACTTAGCCTGACAGTGTCACATACACTGACCTTGTATGTTAGGGGTTCTGTTTTTTCCTGAGCCTGACAGTGTCACATTCACTGACCTTGTACATTAGGGATTCTTTTGTGCCCTGAGCCTGATCGTGTCACATACACTGAACTTGTACAGTAGGGATTTTGGTCTGCCCTGAGCCTGACAGTGTCACATGCACTGACCGTGTACATTAGGGATTCTGTTGTGTCCTCAGCCTGACAGTGTCACATACACTGACCTTGTACATTAGGGATTCTGTTGTGTCCTGAGTCTAACCGTGCCACATACAATGATCTTGTATGTTAGGGATTCTGTTGTGTCCTTAGCCTGACAGTGTCACATACACTGACCTTGTACAGTAGGAATTCTGGTTTGTCCTGAGTCTGACCCTGTCACATTCACTGCCCTTGTACATTAAGGATTCTATTGTGTCCTGAATCTGACAGTGTCACATACACTGACCTGGTACATTAGGGATTCTGCTGTGTCCTGAGCCTGACGGTGTCACATACACTGACCTTGTACATTAGGGATCCAGTTGTGTCCTTAACCTGACAGTGTCACATACACTGACCTTGTACAGTAGAGATTCTTTTGTGTCCTGAGTCTGACCATGTCACATACACTGACCTTGTACATTAGGGATTCTGTTGTGTCCTAAACCTGACCGTGTCACATACACTGACCTTGTACAGTACAGATTTTTTTGTGTCCTTAGCCTGACCATGTCACATACACCGACCGGGTACATTAGGGATTCTGTTGTGCCCTGAACCTGACAGTGTCACATACACTGACCTTGTACAGTAGGAATTCTGTTGTGTCCTGAGCCTGACCATGTCACATACACAGACCTTGTACAGTAGGGATTCTGCTGTGCCTGACCCTGACAGTGTCACATAGACTGACCTTGTACATTAAGGACTCTGTTGTGTCCTGAGTCTGACAGTGTCACATACAGTGACCTTGTACATTAGGGATTCTGTTGTGTCCTGAGACTGACAGTGTCACATACACTAACCTTGTACATTAGGAACTGTTGTGTCCTGATTCTGACAGCGTCACATACACTGACTTTGTACATTAGGGATTCTGTTGTGTCCTGAGTCTGACAGCGTCACATACATTGACCTTGTACAGTAGGGATTCTGTTGTGTCCTGAGCCTGACCGTGTCTCGTACACTGACCTTCTACTTTAGGGATTCTGCTGTACCCTAAGCCTGACTGTGTCACATACACTAACCTTGTACAGTAGGGATTCATTTTTGTCCTGAACCTTACAGTATCACATACACTGACCTTGTACTTTAGGGGTTCTGTTGTGTCCTGAGCCTGAGCATGTTACATACACTTTCCTTGTAGGTTAGGGTTTCTGTTGTGTCCTGAACCTGACAGTGTCACATACACTGACCTTGTATGTTACGGGTTCTGTTTTGAACTGAGCCTGATAGTGTTACATACACTGACCTTGTACATTAGGGATTTCTAATATGCCTGAGACTGACAGTGTCACATACACTGATCTTGTACAGTAGGGATTCTGTTGTGTCCTGAGCCTGACCATGTCACATACACTGAACTTGTACAGTAGGGATTTTGTTATGCCCTGAGCCTGACAGTGTCACATACACTGATCTTGTACATTAGGGATTCTGTTGTGTCCTGAGTCTAACAGTGTCACATACAATGATCTTGTATGTTAGGGATTCTGTTGTGTCCTTAGCCTGACAGTGTCACATACACTGACCTTGTACAATAGGAATTCTGGTTTGTCCTGAGTCTGACCCTGTCACATACACTGCCCTTGTACATTAAGGATTGTATTGTGTCCTGAATCTGACAGTGTCACATACACTGACCTGGTACACTAGGGATTCTGCTGTGTCCTGAGCCTGACGGTGTCACATACACTGACCTTGTACATTAGGGATCCTGTTGCGTCCTTAACCTGACAGTGTCACATACACTGACCTTATACAGTAGGGATTCGTTTGTGTCCTGAACCTGACAGTGTCACATACACTGACCTTTTACAGTAGGGATTCTGTTGTGTCCTTAGCCTGAAAGTGTCACATACACTGACCGTGTACATTAGGGATTATGTTATGTCCTGAACCTGAAAGTGTCACATAAATTGACCTGGTACATTCGGGATTCTGTTGTGCCCTGCGCCTGACCGTGTCACATACCCTGACCTTGTACAGTAGGGAATCTTTTGTGTTCTTAGCCTGACAGTGTCACATGCACTGACCTTGTACAGTAGGGATTCTGTTGTGTTCTTAGCCTGGCAGTGTCACATACACTTATCTTGTACATAAGGGATTCTGTTGTCACCTGAACCTGACAGTTTCACATACACTGACCTTGTACATTAGGTATTCTGTTGTGTCCTGAGCCTGACCATGGCACATACACTAACCATGTACAGTAGGGGTTCAGTTTTGTCATTAGCTTGACATTGTCACTTACACTGACCTTGTACATTAGGGATTCTGTTGTGTCCTGAACCTGACCATGTTGCATACACTGACATTGTACATTAGGGATTTTTTTTGTCCTTAGCCTGACCGTGACACATACACTGACCTGGTACATTGAGGATTCTGTTGTGTCCTGAGCCTGACCATATCATATACACTGACCTTGTACAGTAGGGATTCTGTGCCCTGAACCTGACTGTCACATACACTGACCTTGTACATGAGGGATTCTGTTGTGTCTTGAGTCTTACCGTGTCACATACACTGACCTGGTACATTAGGGATTCTGTTGTGACCTGAGCCTGACAATGTCATGCACACTAACCTTGTACATTAGGGATTTTGTTGTGTCATGAACCTGAAGATGTCACATACACTGACCTTGTACAGTACGGATTCTGTTTTGTCCTTAGTCTGACCGTGTCACATACACTGACCGTGTACATAAGGGATTCTGTTGTAACCTGAGGCTGACAGTGTAACCTACACTGACCTTGTACAATAGGGATTCTGTTGTGCCCTGAAGCTGACCGTGTCACATACACTGACCTTGTACAGTAGGGATTCTGCTGTGCCCTGGATCTGACAGTGTCACATACCCAAAGCTTGTACATTAGGGACTCTGTTGTGTCCTGAGTCAGACAGCGTCACATACACTGACCTTGTACATTAGGGATTCTGTTGTGTCTCGAGTCTGACAGTGTCACATACACTGACCATGTACATTAGGGATTCTGTTGTGTCCTTAGCCTGAGAGTGTCACATACACTGACCTTGTATGTTAGGGACTCTGTTGTGTCCTGAGCCTGACAGTGTCACATACACTGACCTTGTATGTTAGGGGTATCTGTTGTGTCCTGAGCCTGACTGTTTCACATACACTGACCTTGTACATTAGGGATTCTTTTGTGCCCTGAGCCTGATCGTGTCACATACACTGAACTTGTACAGTAGGGATTTTGGTCTGCCCTGAGCCTGACAGTGTCACATGCACTGACCGTGTACATTAGGGATTCTGTTGTGTCCTCAGCCTGACAGTGTCACATACACTGACCTTGTACATTAGGGATTCTGTTGTGTCCTGAGTCTAACCGTGCCACATACAATGATCTTGTATGTTAGGGATTCTGTTGTGTCCTTAGCCTGACAGTGTCACATACACTGACCTTGTACAGTAGGAATTCTGGTTTGTCCTGAGTCTGACCCTGTCACATTCACTGCCCTTGTACATTAAGGATTCTATTGTGTCCTGAATCTGACAGTGTCACATACACTGACCTGGTACAGTACAGATTTTGTTGTGTCCTTAGCCTGACCATGTCACATACACCGACCGGGTACATTAGGGATTCTGTTGTGTCCTAAACCTGACCGTGTCACATACACTGACCTTGTACAGTACAGATTTTGTTGTGTCCTTAGCCTGACCATGTCACATACACCGACCGGGTACATTAGGGATTCTGTTGTGCCCTGAACCTGACAGTGTCACATACACTGACCTTGTACAGTAGGAATTCTGTTGTGTCCTGAGCCTGACCATGTCACATACACAGACCTTGTACAGTAGGGATTCTGCTGTGCCTGACCCTGACAGTGTCACATAGACTGACCTTGTACATTAAGGACTCTGTTGTGTCCTGAGTCTGACAGTGTCACATACAGTGACCTTGTACATTAGGGATTCTGTTGTGTCCTGAGACTGACAGTGTCACATACACTAACCTTGTACATTAGGAACTGTCGTGTCCTGATTCTGACAGCGTCACATACACTGACTTTGTACATTAGGGATTCTGTTGTGTCCTGAGTCTGACAGCGTCACATACACTGACCTTGTACAGTAGGGATTCTGTTGTGTCCTGAGCCTGACCATGTCTCGTACACTGACCTTCTACTTTAGGGATTCTGCTGTACCCTAAGCCTGACTGTGTCACATACACTAACCTTGTACAGTAGGGATTCGTTTTTGTCCTGAACCTTACAGTATCACATACACTGACCTTGTACTTTAGGGGTTCTGTTGTGTCCTGAGCCTGACCATGTTACATACACTTTCCTTGTAGGTTAGGGTTTCTGTTGTGTCCTGAACCTGACAGTGTCACATACACTGACCTTGTATGTTACGGGTTCTGTTTTGAACTGAGCCTGATAGTGTTACATACACGGACCTTGTACATTAGGGATTTCTAATATGCCTGAGACTGACAGTGTCACATACACTGATCTTGTACAGTAGGGATTCTGTTGTGTCCTGAGCCTGACCATGTCACATACACTGAACTTGTACAGTAGGGATTTTGTTATGCCCTGAGCCTGACAGTGTCACATACACTGATCTTGTACATTAGGGATTCTGTTGTGTCCTGAGTCTAACAGTGTCACATACAATGATCTTGTATGTTAGGGATTCTGTTGTGTCCTTAGCCTGACAGTTTCACATACACTGACCTTGTACAATAGGAATTCTGGTTTGTCCTGAGTCTGACCCTGTCACATACACTGCCCTTGTACATTAAGGATTCTATTGTGTCCTGAATCTGGCAGTGTCACATACACTGACCTGGTACATTAGGGATTCTGCTGTGTCCTGAGCCTGACGGTGTCACATACACTGACCTTGTACATTAGGGATCCTGTTGTGTCCTTAACCTGACAGTGTCAAATACACTGACCTTATACAGTAGGGATTCGTTTGTGTCCTGAACCTGACAGTGTCACATACACTGACCTTTTACAGTAGGGATTCTGCTGTGCCCTTAGCCTGAAAGTGTCACATACACTGACCGTGTACATTAGGGATTATGTTATGTCCTGAACCTGAAAGTGTCACATAAATTGACCTGGTACATTCGGGATTCTGTTGTGCCCTGTGCCTGACCGTGTCACATACCCTGACCTTGTACAGTAGGGAATCTTTTGTGTTCTTAGCCTGACAGTGTCACATGCACTGACCTTGTACAGTAGGGATTCTGTTGTGTTCTTAGCCTGGCAGTGTCACATACACTTATCTTGTACATAAGGGATTCTGTTGCCGCCTGAACCTGACAGTTTCACATACACTGACCTTGTACATTAGGTATTCTGTTGTGTCCTGAGCCTGACCATGGCACATACACTAACCTTGTACAGTAGGGGTTCAGTTTTGTCATTAGCTTGACATTGTCACTTACACTGACCTTGTACATTAGGGATTCTGTTGTGTCCTGAACCTGACCGTGTTGCATACACTGACATTGTACATTAGGGATTTTTTTTGTCCTTAGCCTGACCGTGACACATACACTGACCTGGTACATTGAGGATTCTGTTGTGTCCTGAGCCTGACCATATCATATACACTGACCTTGTACAGTAGGGATTCTGCTGTGCCCTGAACCTGACTGTCACATACACTGACCTTGTACATGAGGGATTCTGTTGTGTCTTGAGTCTTACCGTGTCACATACACTGACCTGGTACATTAGGGATTCTGTTGTGACCTGAGCCTGACAATGTCATGCACACTAACCTTGTACATTAGGGATTTTGTTGTGTCATGAACCTGAAGATGTCACATACACTGACCTTGTACAGTACGGATTCTGTTTTGTCCTTAGTCTGACCGTGTCACATACACTGACCGTGTACATAAGGGATTCTGTTGTAACCTGAGGCTGACAGTGTAACCTACACTGACCTTGTACAATAGGGATTCTGTTGTGCCCTGAAGCTGACCGTGTCACATACACTGACCTTGTACAGTAGGGATTCTGCTGTGCCCTGAATCTGACAGTGTCACATACCCAAAGCTTGTACATTAGGGACTCTGTTGTGTCCTGAGTCAGACAGCGTCACATACACTGACCTTGTACATTAGGGATTCTGTTGTGTCTCGAGTCTGACAGCGTCACATACACTGACCTTGTACATTAGGGATTCTGTTGTGTCCTTAGCCTGAGAGTGTCACATACACTGACCTTGTATGTTAGGGACTCTGTTGTGTCCTGAGCCTGACAGTGTCACATACACTGACCTTGTATGTTAGGGGTATCTGTTGTGTCCTGAGCCTGACTGTTTCACATACACTGACCTTGTACATTAGGGATTCTGCTTTGCCCTGTGCCTGACCATGGCACATACACTGACATTGTACATTAGGGGTTCTGTTGTGTCCTGAGCCTGACCGGGTCACATACACTGTCCTTGTACATTAGGGATTCTGGTATGTCCTGAACTCGACCGTTTCACATACACTGACCTTATATTTTACGGATTCTGTTGTGTCCCGAGTCTGACAGTGTGACATACACTGACCTTATATGTTAGGGATTCTGTTGTGTCCTTAGCCTGACAGCGTCACATACACTGACCTTGTACATTAGGAATTGTGTTGTGCCCTGCGCCTGACAGTCCCACATCCACTGACTTTGTACATTAGGGATTCTGTTGTGTCCTGAATCTGACTGTGTCACATACACTGACCTTGCACATTAGGGATTCTGTTGTGTCCTTAGCCTGAGAGTGTCACATACACTGACCTTGTATGTTAGGGACTCTGTTGTGTCCTGAGCCTGACAGTGTCACATACACTGACCTTGTATGTTAGGGGCTCTGTTGTGTCCTGAGCCTGACTGTTTCACATACACTGACCTTGTACATTAGGGATTCTGCTTTGCCCTGTGCCTGATCGTGTCACATACACTGACGTTGTACATTAGGGGTTCTGTTGTGTCCTGAGCCTGACCGGGTCACATACACTGTCCTTGTACATTAGGAATTCTGGTATGTCCTGAACTCGACCGTTTCACATACACTGACCTTATACATTATGGATTCTGTTGTGTCTCGAGTCTGACAGCGTCACATACATTGACCTTGTACATTAGGGATTCTGTTGTGTTCTGAATCTGACCGTGGCACATATGCTGACCTTGTACAGTCAGGATTCTGTTTTGTCACTTAGCCTGACAGTGTCACACACACTGACCTTGTATGTTAGGTGTTCTGTTTTGTCCTTAGCCTGACAGTGTCACATACACTGACCTTGTACAGTAGGAATTCTGGTTTGTCCTGAGCCTGACTGTATCATATACACTGACCTTGTACAGTAGGGATTCTGCTGTGCCCTGAACCTGACTGTCACATACACTGACCTTGTACATGAGGGATTCTGTTGTGTCGTGAGTCTGAACGTGCCACATACACTGACCTGGTACATTAGGGATTCTGTTGTGACCTGAGCCTGACAGTGTCACGTACATTAACCTTGTATATTAGGGATTCTGTTGTGTCATGAACCTGACCGTGTCACATACACTGACCTTGTACAGTACGGATTCTGTTTTGTCCTTAGTCTGACCGTGTCACATACACTGACCATGTACATAAGGGATTCTGTTGTAACCTGAGCCTGACAGTGTAACCTACACTGACCTTGTACAATAGGGATTCTGTTGTGCCCTGAGGCTGACCGTGTCACATACACTGACCTTGTACAGTAGAGAATCTTTTGTGTTCTTAGCCTGACAGTGTCACATGCACTGACCTTGTACAGTAGGGATTCTGTTGTGTTCTTAGCCTGGCAGTGTCACATACACTGACCTTGTACGTTATGGATTCTGTAAGGCCCTGTGCCTGACAGTGTTACATACACTGACCTTGTACAGTAGGGATTCTTTTGTGTCTTTAGCCTGACAGTGTCACATACACTGACCTTGTACAGCAGGGATTCTGTTGTGTCCTGAACCTGACCGTGTCACATACATTGACTTTGTACATTAAGGATTCTGTTGTGCCCTGAGCTTGCCAGTGTCACATAAACTGACCTTGTACAGTAGGGATTCTGTTTTGTCCTCAGCCTGACAGTGTCAAATATACTGACCTTGTACATTAGGGATTCTGTTGTGTCCTGAACCTGACAGTGTCACATACACTGACCTTGTACATTTGGGATTGCGTTGTGCCCTGAGCTTGACAGCATCACATATACTGACCTTGTACATTAGGGATTCTGTCGTGCCCTGAACCTGACCGTGTCACATACACTTATCTTGTACATTAGGGATTCTGTTGTCTCCTGAACCTGACAGTTTCACATACACTGACCTTGTACATTAGGTATTCTTTTGTGTCCTGAGCCTGGCCATGGCACATACACTGACCTTGTACAGTAGGGGTTCAGTTTTGTCATTAGCTTGACATTGTCACTTACACTGACCTTGTACTTTAGGGATTCTGTTGTGTCCTGAACCTGACCGTGTTGCATACAGTGACATTGTACATTAGGGATTTGTTTTGTCTTTAGCCTGACCATGACACATACACTGACCTGGTACATTAGGGATTCTGTTGTGCCTTGAACCTGACAGTGTCACATACACTGACATTGTACATTAGGGATTTGTTTTGTCCTTAGCCTGACCGTGACACATACACTGACCTGGTACATTAGGGATTCTGTTGTGCCTTGAACCTGACAGTGTCACATACACTGACATTGTACAGTAGGGATTCTGTTATGTCCTGAGCCTGACTGTATCATATACACTGACCTTGTACAGTAGGGATTCTGCTGTGCCCTGAACCTGACTGTCACATACACTAACCTTGTACATGAGGGATTCTGTTGTGTCGTGAGTCTGAACGTGTCACATACACTGACCTGGTACATTAGGGATTCCGTTGTGACTTGAGCCTGACAGTGTCACGTACACTAACCTTGTATATTAGGGATTATGTTGTGTCATGAACTTGACCGTGTCACATACACTGACCTTGTATAGTACGGATTCTGTTTTGTCCTTAGTCTGACCGTGTCACATACACTGACCATGTACATAAGGGATTCTGTTGTAACCTGAGCCTGACAGTGTAACCTACACTGACCTTGTACAATAGGGATTCTGTTGTGCCCTGAGGCTGACCGTGTCACATACACTGACCTTGTACAGTAGGGATTTTGCTGTGCACTGGATCTGACAGTGTCACATACCCAAAGCTTGTACAGTAGGGATTCTGTTGTGTCTTGAGCCTGACTGTATCATATACACTGACCTTGTACAGTAGGGATTCTGCTGTGCCTTGAACCTGACTGTCACATACACTGACCTTGTACATGAGGGATTCTGTTGTGTCGTGAGTCTGACAGTGTCACATACACTGACCTTGTACATTAGGGACTCTGTTGTGTCCCGAGTCTGACAGTGTCACATACACTGACCTTGTCCATTATGGATTCTGTTGTGTCCTGAGTCTGACAGCGTCACATACACTGACCTTGTACAGTAGGGATTCTGTTGTGTCCTGAGCTTGACCGTTTCACATACACTGACCTTGTACATTAGGGATTCTGCTTTACCCTGTGCCTGACCGTGTCACATACACTGACCTTGTGCATTAGGGGTTCTGTTGTGTCCTGAACCTGACAGTGTCACATACACTGTCCTGCTAAATATTAGGGGTTCTGTTGTGTCCTCAGCCTGAAAGGGTCACATACACTGACCTTGTACATTAGGGATTCTGCTGTGCCCTGAGCCTGACAGCATCACATACACTGACCTTGTACAGTAGGAATTCTGTTGTGTCCTGACCCTGACAGTGTCGCATCACTGACCTTGTACAGTGGGGATTCTGCTGTGACCTGAGTCTGACTGTGTCATATACACTGACCTTGTACAGTAGGGATTCTGTTGTGTCCTGAACCTGGCCGTGGCACATACTTTGACCTTGTATGTTAGGGATTCTGTTGTGTCCTTAGTCTGACAGTGTCACATACACCGACCTTGTACATTAGGGATTTTGTTGTTCCCTTAGCCTGACAGTGTCACTTACACTAACCTTGTACAGTAGGGATTTTGTTTTGTCCTTAGTCTGACAGTGTCACATACACTGACCATGTACATTAGGGATTCTGTTGTGTCCTTAGTCTGACAGTGTCACATACACTGATCGTGTACATTAGGGATTCTGGTATGTCCTGAACTCGACCGTTTCACATACACTGACCTTGTACGTTACAGATTCTGTTGTGTCCCAAGTCTGACAGTGTGACATACACTGACCTTGTATGTTAGGGACTCTGTTGTGTCCTTAGCCTGACAGTGTCACATATACTGACCTTGTACATTAGGGATTGTGTTGTGCCCTGCGCCTGACTGTATCACATACACTGACCTTGCACAGTAGGGATTCTGTTGTGTCCTTAGCCTGACTGTTTCACATACACTGACCTTGTACATTAGGGATTCTGCTTTGCCCTGTGCCTGACCATGGCACATACACTGACATTGTACATTAGCGGTTCTGTTGTATCCTGAGCCTGACCGGGTCACATACACTGTCCTTGTACATTAGGGATTCTGGTATGTCCTGAACTCTACCGTGTCACATACACTGACCTTATACGTTACGGATTCTGTTGTGTCTCGAGTCTGACAGCGTCACATACACTGACCTTGTACATTACGGATTCTGTTGTGTTCTGAATCTGACCGTGGCACATATGCTGACCTTGTACAGTCAGGATTCTGTTTTGTCACTTAGCCTGACAGTGTCACATACACTGACCTTGTATGTTAGGGGTTCTGTTTTTTCCTGAGCCTGACAGTGTCACATTCACTGACCTTGTACATTAGGGATTCTTTTGTGCCCTGAGCCTGATCGTATCACATACACTGAACTTGTACAGTAGGGATTTTGGTCTGCCCTGAGCCTGACAGTGTCACATGCACTGACCATGTACATTAGGGATTCTGTTGTGTCCTCAGCCTGACAGTGTCACATACACTGACCTTGTACATTAGGGATTCTGTTGTGTCCTGAGTCTAACCGTGCCACATACAATGATCTTGTATGTTAGGGATTCTGTTGTGTCCTTAGCCTGACAGTGTCACATACACTGACCTTGTACAGTAGGAATTCTGGTTTGTCCTGAGTCTGACCCTGTCACATTCACTGCCCTTGTACATTAAGGATTCTATTGTGTCCTGAATCTGACAGTGTCACATACACTGACCTGGTACATTAGGGATTCTGCTGTGTCCTGAGCCTGACGGTGTCACATACACTGACCTTGTACATTAGGGATCCTGTTGTGTCCTTAACCTGACAGTGTCACATACACTGACCTTGTACAGTAGGGATTCTTTTGTGTCCTGAACCTGACAGTGTCACATACACTGACCTTTTACAGTAGGGATTCTGTTGTATCTTATCCTGAAAGTGTCACATACACTGACCCTGTACATTAGGGATTATGTTATGTCCTGATCCTAACAGTGTCACATGCACTGACCTGGTACATTAGGGATTCTGTTGTGCCCTGAGCCTGACCGTGTCACATACACTGACCTTGTACAGTAGGGAATCTTTTGTGTTCTTAGCCTGACAGTGTCATATGCACTGACCTTGTACAGTAGGGATTCTGTTGTGTTCTTAGCCTGGCAGTGTCACATACACTGACCTTGTATGTTATGGATTCTGTAAGGCCCTGTGTCTGACAGAGTTACATACACTGACCTTGTACAGCGGGGATTCTGTTGTGTCCTGAACCTGACCGTGTCACATACACTGACTTTGTACAGTAAGGATTCTGTTGTGCCCTGAGCTTGCCAGTGTCACATAAACTGACCTTGTACAATAGGGATTCTGTTTTGTCCTCAGCCTGACAGTGTCAAATATACTGACTTTGTACATTAGGGATTCTGTTGTGTCCTGAACCTGACAGTGTCACATACACTGACCTTGTACATTTGGGATTGGGTTGTGTCCTGAGCTTGACAGCATCACATACACTGACCTTGTACATTAGGTATTCTGTTGTGTCCTGAACCTGGCCGTGGCACATACACTGACCTTGTACAGTAGGGGTTCAGTTTTGTCATTAGCTTGACATTGTCACTTACACTGACCTTGTACATTAGGGATTCTGTTTTGTCCTGAACCTGACTGTGTTGCATACAGTGACATTGTACATTAGGGATTTGTTTTGTCCTTAGCCTGACCGTGACACATACACTGACCTGGTACATTAGGAATTCTGTTGTGCCTTGAACCTGACAGTGTCACATACACTGACATTGTACAGTAGGGATTCTGTTGTGTCCTGAGCCTGACTGTATCATATACACTGACCTTGTACAGTAGGGATTCTACTGTGCCCTGAACCTGACTGTCACATACACTGACCTTGTACATGAGGGATTCTGTTGTGTCGTGAGTCTGAACGTGTCACATACACTGACCTGGTACATTAGGGATTCTGTTGTGACCTGAGCCTGACAGTGTCATGTACACTAACCTTGTACATTAGGGATTCTGTTGTGTCATGAACCTGACCATGTCACATACACTGACCTTGTACATTACGGATTCTGTTTTGTCCTTAGTCTGACTGTGTCACATACACTGAGCGTGTACATAAGGGATTCTGTTGTAACCTGAGCCTGACAGTGTAACCTACACTGACCTTGTACAATAGGGATTCTGTTGTGCCCTGAGGCTGACCGTGTCACATACACTGACCTTGTACAGTAGGGATTTTGCTGTGCACTGGATCTGACAGTGTCACATACCCAAAGCTTGTACATTAGGGACTCTGTTGTGTCCTGAGTCAGACAGCGTCACATACACTGACCTTGTACATTAGGGATTCTGTTGTGTCCTGAGTCTGAAAGTGTCACATACACTGACCTTGTACATTAGGGACTCTGTTGTGTCCCGAGTCTGACAGTGTCACATACACTGACCTTGTACATTAGGGATTCTGTTGTGTCCTGAGTCTGACAGCGTCACATACACTGACCTTGTACAGTAGGGATTCTGTTGTGTCCTGAGCCTGACTGTTTCACATACACTGACCTTGTACATTAGGGATTCTGCTTTACCCTGTGCCTGACCGTGTCACATACACTGACCTTGTACATTAGGGGTTCTGTTGTGTCCTGAACCTGACAGTGTCACATACACTGACCTTCTAAATATTAGGGGTTCTGTTGTGTCCTGAGCCTGAAAGGGTCACATACACTGACCATGTACATTAGGGATTCTGCTGTGCCCTGAGCCTGACAGCATCACATACATTGACCTTGTACAGTAGGAATTCTGTTGTGTCCTGACCCTGACAGTGTCGCATCACTGACCTTGTACAGTAGGGATTCTGCTGTGACCTGAGTCTGACTGTGTCACATACACTGACCTTGTACAGTAGGGATTTTGTTGTGTCCTGAACCTGGCCGTGGCACATACATTGACCTTGTACTTTAGGGATTCTGTTATGTCCTTAGTCTGACAGTGTCACATACACCGACCTTTTACATTTGGAATTTTGTTGTTCGTTTAGCCTGACAGTGTCACTTACACTAACCTTGTACAGTAGGGATTTTGTTTTGTCCTTAGTCTGACAGTGTCACATACACTGACCATGTACATTAGGGATTCTGTTGTGTCCTTAGTCTGACAGTGTCACATACACTGACTGTGAACATTAGGGATTCCGGTATGTCCTGAACTCGACCGTTTCACATACACTGACCTTGTACGTTACGGATTCTGTTGTGTCCCAAGTCTGACAGTGTGTCATACACTGACCTTGTATGTTAGGGATTCTGTTGTGTCCTTAGCCTGACAGTGTCACATACACTGACCTTGCACAGTAGGGATTCTGTTGTGTCCTTAGCCTGAGAGTGTCACATACACTGACCTTTTATGTTAGGGACATTGCTGTGTCCTGAGCCTGACAGTGTCACATTCACTGCCCATGTATGTTAGGGATTCTGTTGTGTCCTGAACCTGACCATGTCACATGCACTGGCCTTGTACATTAGGGATCCTGTTGTGTCCTGAGCCTAACCGTGTCACATACACTGACTTGTATGTTTGGGATTCTGTTATGTCCTGAGTCTCACAATGTCACATATACTTACCTTGTACATTAGGGATTCTGTTGTGTCCTGAACCTGACAGTGTCACATACACTGACTTGTACATTTGGGATTCTATTATGTCCTGAGTCTCACGATGTCACATATACTTACCTTGTACATTAGGGATTCTGTTGTGTTCTGAATCTGACCGTGGCACATATGCTGACCTTGTACAGTCGGGATTCTGTTTTGTCACTTAGCCTGACAGTGTCACATACACTGACCTTGTACAGTAGGGATTCTGTTGTTTCCTATGTCTGACAGCATCACATACACTGACCTTGTACAGTAAGGATTCTGTTGGGCCCTGAGTCTGACCATGTCACATACACTAACCATGTACAGTTGGCATTCTGTCCTGCCCTGAACCTGACAGTGTCACATACACTGACCTTGTACAGTAGGGATGCTGTTGTGTCCTTAGCCTGACAGTGTTACATACACTGACCTTGTACAGTAGGGATTCTGTTGTGTCCTTAGCCTGACAGTGTCACATACACTGACCTTGTACATTAGGGATTCTGTTGTGTCCTGAACTTGACCGTGTCACATACACTGACCTTGTACATAAGGGATTCTGTTGTGTCTTAAACTTGACCGTGTCACATACACTGACCTTATACACAGGGATTTTGTTGTGCCCTGAACTTGACCATGTGACATACACCTACCTTGTACAGTAGGGATTCTGTTGTGTCCTTAGCCTGACCATGTCACATACACTGACCTTGTACAGTACAGATTTTATTGTGTCCTTAGTCTGACAGTGTTGCAAACACTGCCGTGTACATTAGGGTTTCTGTTGTGTCCTTATTCTGACAATGTCACATACACTGACTGTGTACATTATGGATTCTTTTGTGTCCTGAGCTTGACCATGTCACATACACTGACCGTGTACATTAAGGATTTTTTTGTGTCCTGAACCTGACCGTGTCACATACACTGACCTTGTACGTTAGGGATTCTGTTGTGTCCTGAGCCTGACAGTGTCACATACACTGACCTTGTACATTAGGGATTCTGTTGTGTCCTTAGCCTGACACTGTGACATACACAAACCTTGTACATTAGAGATTCTGTTTTGCCCTGAGCCTGATCGTGTTACATACACTGACCTTGTACATTAGGGATTCTGTTGTGTCCTGAATCTGGCAGTGTCACATACACTGACCTTTTACAGTAGGGATCCTGTTGTGTCCTGAACCTGGCAGTGTCACATACACTGACCTACTACAGTAGGGATCCTGTTGTGTCCTGAACCTGACAGTGTCACTTACCTTGACCTTGTACATTAGGGATCCTGTTGTGCCCTGAGCCTGACCATGTCACATACACTGACCTGGTACATTAGGGATTCTGTTGTGTCATGAGCCTGACAGTGCCACATACACTAACATTTTACATTAGGGATTCTGTTGTGTCCTTAGCCTGACAGTGTCCATACACTGACTTTGTACATTAGGGATTCTGTTGTTTCCTGAACCTGACAGTGTCACATACACTGACCTTGTACGTTTGGGATTCTGTTGTATCCTGAGTCTGACCATGTCACATACACTGACCTTGTACATTAGGGATTATGTTGTGTCCTTAGCCTGACAGCGTCCATACACTGACCTTGTACGTTTGGGATTCTGTTGTGTCCTGAATCTGACCATGTCACATACACTGACCTTGTACATTAGGGGTTCTGTTGTGTCCTGAGTCTGGCCATGTCACATACACTGACCTTGTACAGTAGGGATTCTGTTGTGGCCTGAACCTGACAGTGTCACTTACACTGACCTTGTACAGTAGGGATTCTGTTTGTCTTGAGCCTGACCATGTCACATACACTGACCTTGTACGTTAGGGATTCTGTTGTGCACTGAACCTGACAGTGTCACATAATCTGACCTTGTACATTAGGGATTATGTTATGTCCTGAACCTGACCATGTCACATAAACTAACCTTGTACATTAGGGATTCTGTTGTATCTTTAGCCTGACAGTGTCCATACACTGACTTTGTACATTAGGGATTCTGTTGTTTCCTGAACCTGATAGTGTCACATACACTGACCTTGTACGTTTGGGATTCTGTTTTGTCCTGAGTCTGGCTGTGTCACATACACTGACCTTGTACAGTAGGGATTCTGTTGTGGCCTGAACCTGACAGCGTCACTTACACTGACCTTGTACAGTAGGGATTCTGTTGTGTCCTGAGCCTGAATGTGTCACATACACTGACCTTGTACATTGTGGATTCTGTTGTGCCCTGAATCAGACGGTGTCATATACACTGAGCTTGTACATTAGGGTTTCTGTTGTGTCCTGAACCTGACCGTGGCACATACACTGACCTTGTACAGTAGGGATTCTGTTGTGTCCTTAGCCTGACAGTGTTACATACACTGACCTTGTACAGTAGGGATTCTGTGGTGCCCTGAACCTGACAGTGTCACATACACTGACCTTGTACATTAAGGATTCTGTTGTGTCCTGAGCCTGACAGTGTCACATACACTGTCCTTGTACATTATGGATTATTTTGTGTCCTGAATCTGACAGTGTCACATACACTGACCTTGTACATTAGGCATCCTGTTGTGTCCTGAGCCTGACAGTGTCACATACACTGACCTTGTACATTAGGGATTCTGCTGTGTCCTGAATCTGACAATGTCACATACACTGACCTTGTACATTAGGGATTCTGTTGTGTCCTGAACCTGACAGTGTCACATACACTGACCTTGTACAGTAGGGATTCTGTCGTGCCCTAAACCTGACAGTGTCCCATACACTGACCTTGTACATTAAGGATTCTGTTGTGTCCTGAGCCTGACAGTGTCACATACACTGACCTTGTACATTAGGCATCCTGCTGTGTCCTGAGCCTGACAGTGTCACATTCACTGACCTTGTACATTAGGGATTCTGTGTGTCCTGAATCTGACAATGTCACATTCACTGACCTTGTACATTAGGGATTCTGTGTGTCCTGAACCTGACAGTGTCACATACACTGACCTTGTACAGTAGGGATTCTGTTGTGTCCTTAGCCTGACTGTGTCACATATACTGACCTTGTATGTTAGGGATTCTGTTGTGCCCTGAGCCTGACCTTGTCACATACACTGACCTTGTACAGCAGGGATTCTGTTGTGCCCTGTGCCTGACAGTGACACATACATTGACCTTGTACGTTAGGGATCCTGTTGTGTCCTGAGCCTGGCAGTGTCACATACACTGACCTTGTACATTAGGGATTGTGTTGTGTTCTTTGCCTGACTGTGTCACATAAACTGACCTTGTACATAGGGATTTTGTTGTGCCCTGTACCTGACCGTGTCACATATACTGACCTTGTACAGTAGGGATTCTGTTGTGCCCTGTGCCTGACAGTGACACATACATTGACCTTGTACGTTAGGGATCCTGTTGTGTCCTGAGCCTGGCAGTGTCACATACACTGACCTTGTACATTAGGGATTGTGTTGTGTTCTTTGCCTGACTGTGTCACATAAACTGACCTTGTACATAGGGATTTTGTTGTGCCCTGTACCTGACCGTGTCGCATATACTGACCTTGTACAGTAGGGATTCTGTTGTGTCCTTAGCCTGACCGTGTCACATACACTGACCTTGTACAGTAAAGATTTTTTTGTGTCCTTAATCTGACAGTGTCACATACACTGACCGTGTACATTAGGGATTCTGTTGTGTCCTGAGACTGATTGTGTCACATACACTGACCGTGTACAGTAGGGATTCTGTCGTGTCCTTAGCCTGACCATGTCACATACACTGACCATGTACATTAGGGATTCTGTTGTGTCCTGAACCTGACCATGTCACATACACTGACCTTATACGTTAGGATTTCTGTTGCGTCCTGAGCCTGACTGTGTCACATACACTGACCTTGTACATTAGGGATTCTGTTGTGTCCTTAGCCTGACCATGTCACATATACTGACCTTGTACAGTACGGATTCTGTTGTGTCCTGAACCTGACAGTGTCATATACACTGACCTTGTACAGTAGGGATCCTGTTGTGTCCTGAACCTGACAGTGTCACATACATTGACCTTGTACATTAAGGATTCTGTTGTGTCCTGAGCCTGACCCTGTCACATACACTGAGCTTGTTCAGTAGGGATTCTGTTGTGTTCTGAACTTGACCGTGTCACATAAACTGACCCTGTACATTAGGGATTCTGTTGTATCCTTAGCCTGAGAGTGTCACATAGACTGACCCTGTACAGTAGGGATTGTGTTGTGTCCTGAGCCTGACAGTGTCACTTACACTGACCTTGATCATTAGGGATGCTGTTGTGCCCTGAGCCTGACCATGTCACATACACTGACCTTGTTCATTAGGGACATTTTTGTACCCTGAGTAGGGATGGCTGCTTGACATTAAGCATATCGACATAATTAGTGTCAGTTATTTCCTACCCCCTCTTATCCTCAACATTAGCGTTATGCTAGCTTGCAGGCAAAACTCCACACACTCTTCGTGGAATGGGGGTGTAGACAGTTGCCACTCTTTCCCAAACTTACCTGTCATTATTTAGGTAGCCATGTCTTACTACCCTTGGTCTTTTCAGCAGTAGCATCTAAAGTTTTATACATTGTTTTGTAACAACTGCTGGAGCTTTCCATCCATTTTAATTAACACTTCCTTGGCATACTCCATTCCTTTTTCTTTTAAATACTACAAGCACAGTTAGATAAGTCTAATGTCAAATAAAATAAATAAATACAATAAATAATTACCCCACAAACAGCAGAAGGGTAGGAGCATTACAAAAATCAGGTCTCCACCTTGGATGTCTGGCTACACCCCACACCCCCTTGGCACAATTTTTATCACACTGCTCAACATTTGGCAATGCCCACAATTTGTATGTTCTCCTCCAAAACAGATCATATGCAAACTATCAACAAATGTCTGAATAACTTTTTTAGAGTTGAAGGCATCAGCCTTGAAATCAAAACAATAAGGTAAACTAATAAACAGAATTTTTTCCCAACTCATAAAAGCTAGACATGTTTAAATCAAACAAGTTATAACATGAAACAAAAGAATTACCTAACAGTTTTAGAAGGCTGTATCACTAATGGGTAAAGATGAATCCACCAAAGGCAGAACCATCAAATCCTACATACAGACAAGTGCTACAGAATGTGTGTTTTGAATGAGGGTGTTGAGGAGCTGAATTTAACTTTCTCTGAGGAGTGGGTGACCTGGAATCTGATAATTAATAACGTACAACACAGTTCCCCAACATAATGCCATTTGAGTACTTTTAATGACTATTCGATTAGTTTGACTTCAGTAAAGGTTAGTTTCACGAATGATGCTTTGTTGAATAAGTAAATGCATACTTTAAAGTTACTAATAAACCAAAGGTAACAGCAGATAAGCACAGGCACATATCACCTATATAAGGGTGGCTGGCACATACCACCTATATAAGGGTGGTTGGCACATACCACCTATATAAGGGTGGCTGGCACATACCACCTATATAAGGGTGGCTGGCACATACCACCTATATAAGGTTAGCATGTGGAAGCACATGCCCGTTAGTCAGTGTATTGTTTTGATAAGGGTCTTGCTTGTCTATGAGTTTATGAATGAATTTGTAGTATGGTGACTGACTGGTTCATGTAAAGTTGCAGTGGGGGCTCTTGGTTATTACTGAAGATTCTTCAGCGGTGTTCATTTTTGCCCATTTACTTTGCCTGGTAACTAAAGCCACTGCCAGCAAATATCTGTGGATCTAATATACTGGGCATATACTGCTGGGATTTAAGGAGTGAAAATATTTTTATTCATGTATACCTACATACTAGATGAGACCCAGGCAGGATATGTATTCTAAATATTTGGAGAGTATTGGCACTTTTTCAGGATACCAGAATAAAACTATGATTGTGGTTATAAATTTTGTGCCAAATTTCTGTAGAAAGCCCCCACCTCATATTAGTTATCTGAGAGTTGGGCTAGGCAGATAAAAAGTTCATTTAGTAAAACATGAGATGATAATAAAAAGGCCGAAATTAAATTATTGAAAATGACAAGACTTGATTCTACACAAGAGAGCATAAACAGTAAACTTTTTTATTGCCCTTTAATGCTTTAAATATTCGAGCGGAACTTGTTCATTTTTGAAGTTACTTTAAAATATGAATGGAGACTTCACTTGGGGTGGTCAAAAGCCTAGAACATTGGGAAAAGTTGGTGTTCAAAGAAGAAGTGGTTGGCTCAGAGTACTGGACCTTTGTTGAGATCAGAATGCAGTTCAGATTAAACTTTTGCACTAAAATCTAATCAGAACCTGTGATGCTAAATGGAAATATTTGATTGGTTTGAGGATTATAAATGAAGGGGAGTTTTAAACAGTTTCTTTGGTCACACTAAGGCAGGAGGGCAGAGCTTTCTATGTTTTGAAGTAGCCATTGGGGATGCTAAAAATCTAATTTTCTATGTTAAGGATCTGAAACCATCCACAAATCCAGCAGTTGGATATTTGTATTGCTGGCGTTCAAGGTGAAGGAAGCTTAAAGTTATAGCAGAAGAGCAGATGAGATGGAGAAATATGCAGGGCAACCTGTGTCATATCTGACGAACATTTTACTAAATAATTCCTAGATAATGGAGTGTGCGTGTGCGTGTGTTTGTGTGTGTGTGCGTGTGTGCGTGTGTGTGCTGAGCATTTCACAAAGAAGTAATTTTAATGATCATTGTGAGAGACACCCACCTACACTAATTTCATTGTTTATGAAGGTTATCTGCCGATTTATTTATCCTTTGTTGGTCAGGTTAGTCCCACTAGACGAGAAGCCTATTTTCGGGGATACCCCAGATGGTATTTATACTACTCGGGGAAATTTGGCCTGGGCATCTGGAAACTTCCCCTACTCTTTTACATAGGTTCCATGTGGTTGTTTACCTTCATCTGAGCTTCAACCAACTCAAGCAGACGAGGCCTCAGTTTAAAATCCCCTCCAAAGGATGGCACACTAAGAGTGCAGCGACCCCCACCACCTTATCCTGGGCTACAGTATCAGTAATCAATAAACCTGGGGTGGGAATAGAACCCACAGCCTTCAGCACTAAAGACAAGTGTGCTACCTCTTGCACAACTGACATGGACAATGAATAAAAAATAACTGCAATGACTAAAATTTAGTAAGGAGAGCGTTTGGGGCATTGAAAGAGTTAGTTAAGTAGAAAAATGAGGCAACGTTAGGTCAAAGATATACAGGCATGGTTAGATTATACAATTTGAAGATGTGTATGTGAGTTGCAAACCTTGTAACAAAATCCAGGAAATGTAAACTGTTTAATAAATAATACCAAATTAAAGCAGCAACTGTTCATTAAAAGAAATGTAAAAAATAGCATTTTGGTATAACCTAAAATGAGAAAAAGATACTGACAAAAGAAACAGTATAAATAAGACAAATGCACCAATACAATTACAAAATCAATTGATTACAAAAGCTAAGTAAATATTTCCAAATATCTTTATTCAGTCCTTTAGGTACTTGCAAGTCCCACACTTTGGTATACATGCACTGTCTTTGTGAAACAATTTATGCTGAATAGACTGACTGATAAGAAGTTTGGTAAAACTTGTAATGAACATTATTACAAGGTTTACTTATAGATGGTCTGCTGTGGTATCTGCCATGGTTTGTGGCAAACAGGATGTGGCAGACAAGCTGGGAGTCACAGCTGGTAACTGGAGGCAGACCTGCCTGGAAATGGCTTTCTGTAACGCTCTCATGGTCTCAAGACAGAAGTGAAGATTTGTAAGTGATGTGCTGTCTGGGCATAATCTAAATTTTAGTTGTCATTCCATGAGGCTATAGACATAAGCACTAGCTGACCTTGGTATATCCTTGCCCTGTGTGGGTATGTTAATAAAATGTTAAGAAGGTAATGACAGAGAATGTAGTGCATAGTAACCAGGAGAGCATTAGATACCCGTGCAGTTATTTTACAGCATAGTTATACAGTGCTTAGCAACTTGCAGACTTTTGCCCTGTAGATAAAACTTTGAGTGCTTGTGTGTGCTCTTGTTTGAGGTTTTGGCAGACAAGAGAAACTGGCAACGGCATACACGTAGTGTGAACTTTTTTTCCTTTTCCTCATCTGATAGACATAAGCAGAAGCTGCGACTGACCGTTTATGAAACATTAAGAGCCTGGTTTTCCATTGGTGCTGTTTCATACCACCTTACTGCCCTACTGCCCTTGAGCTCTTCTGTGACAATGTGCATCTCTTCATGAATGGTGGGAAGAGATTCGACAGACATGCTGTCACTCCACAGTGTGTGGGTATCTCAGCATCTGTGGCACATGCATTTCAATGTACATCACCTCTCCATTGAAACGTAAGACACTAATCTGAAGTCCATCAGTGTTCTTTGTGGTGTTCTAAAACACTGACAGAAAGAGACAAGAAATCTTTCAACCTGTTTTGTTTTAATGGAGTTTTTTAAATATATGCAGCCCTATAGCATAAAAAGGCCAACTTTGCACCTCGTAATGAATACATCCAAAGGGTATGAGTTATTTTTGTCTGTGTGTGTGCAGGTGTGTAAATTAAAAGGCTGTCATTACCTGAGCCATGGGTCCTAAGGACACTGGAGTGCAAAAGGAAATCAGTAAAAACAAAACTGAACATTAATCATAGAATCATAAACAATGAAGGCAACGGGGGATATAATGTGTGTCCTTTTGTGGACATTATTGTTAGATGCTGTTTTTTGTACTTAGTCAGGATTAGCTAAATTACGATATATTTCAGGGCCTTAATCAAGGACCACAAATGGGAATGCATTTTGCACTCCTTAAAAGAAAATACAATGATGTATATTTTAGGAAACTGGCTTCAGGCAGGACATGTTTCAAGATTGTATAAAAGACATAGCATAGGTAGAATTAGTGCAGTGACCCAATGATAAAATTCAGAACAATGTTTAGACTCACAGAGGGGTTCTTATTTAGAGTGGGTGTGTATTGGGGTTCATCTCTGACCCTACTCCTGTTCATATTGGTGATGGACTAAATTTGCAAACTGGTCAGAGGGAACAGATCAGGAAAGTTACTGTATTCAGTAATGTGACATTACCAGCAGATTCTGAAAAGGAACAACAAATGACAGAAGGCTGACTGCAAAACTGAAGGCTCGTGGGAACTGAGTGCAGACAAAGCAGTGGTCATGGCTGTAAATGGGAGAATCAGACGAATGTGAAAACTGAGACTGAAAGGAAAATAGGGGAACATGTTTACAGCTTCAAGTATCTGGGATGTTTATTTATTTATTTATTATTTATTTACATTTGTTAACTGGGATAGTCCGACTGGATATATGTCCATTTTCAGTGGAGGCCCGGGGAGAAAAGCTCCCAACAGTAAAAAACATCATTACATATCTCAAAAACATCATTACATATCACATATCTCGAACAGCATGATTGAATATTTGGTGAAGAATATTTAGA
This sequence comes from Protopterus annectens, assembly GCF_019279795.1. Taxonomy (NCBI): domain Eukaryota; kingdom Metazoa; phylum Chordata; order Ceratodontiformes; family Protopteridae; genus Protopterus; species Protopterus annectens. The sequence goes on from NC_056736.1 coordinate 755,628,818, forward strand.
CATTGATAGTATATTTACAGAAGAACATTAAGACAATCCATACACATAGCATCTGTACATACTCTAGAGAAGGGATTAGCCAGGCTTGATACAGTAGCAAGTCCATTGTGACCCCAGGTGTAGTTTGAGTTTAGCTTTGAACTGACCTAGAGAAGAGAGTGAGGTAATCTCAGGAGGTAGTAGGTTCCATTTTCTACCTACAGAGTTAGTAAAGAGAGAGTCGCCGGCTAAGTTATTAGTTTTACATGTCTGGATAAGGAGTCTACTGGAAGAACGCAGTGGTCTAGGGTTGTTATACAGGGTGACCAGATTTTTGAGTGCAGGGGTGTTTTCAGGGTTGTATAAAATTTTGTGGGTCATAACTAGTTGGTTATATAGTATTAGACTAGGTAGTTGGAGCCATCGAAGCTGAATTAGATTGATGCAATGATGTGTCCTGAAAGGCAATCCAGTAGCAAACTTGGCGATGTGATTATAACAGATAGTGATTTTGTTCAGGACAGTTTTACTAGTATTATGGAGAAGAGGGGATGCGTACAGGAGAGTAGAGAGAAGATAAGATCGAGCAATGGCAACTTTGGCTGGGGGAGTCAGAAAGCTTTTTATTCTATACAATGAACCTAGTTTTTTACTGATGGTTTTGGTGATAATTGATTGACATGTAGGTCAAATTTTAAGTTATTGTCGATAGTGACATCTAGTAGTTTTGTAGAATGGTCTGGTGAGATTATTGTGCCATCCTTTGCTTTGATTGTAAAGTTAATGGCGCTAGACCTTTGTGTTGGTAGGGATAGCAGCATTTTAGTCTTTTTGGGATTCAGTATCAGGCGACGATTGGAAAGCCAGTTTTCTATTGTGTTAAAGGTAGACTGGGTAGTTAACTGTAACTCTGTAGGGGATGTTCCTGAGCAAATCAGTGTAGAGTCATCTGCATATTGGATACAGCTGACATTACGTATGACAGTGTTCAAATCATTGATGAAGATGGAGAATAACAGTGGGCCTAATATAGATCCTTGTGGTACTCCCAGGGTGTTAGGTAACAGGGTAGAGAGTTTGGTCTGCCATAGTACAGCCTGTTTTCTACCACTTAGGTATGAATTAAACCATTGAACGGCTTTGGGATCTAGACAAAGTGATTGTAGGGTGTTGATTAATAGTTGGTGATCCACCATATCGAAAGCTTTGGACAGATCCAAAAATAGAGCTGAGGAAATAAAGTTATTGTTGCGATGGAAATTTATGGTATTGTAGAAGACTAGTAGGGCTGAGGTAGTGCTATGGTGAGGTCTGAAGCCATGCTGGGTATCTACCATTAGATGGTTGTTAATTAGGTGTTGCATGAACTGTTTTTGAATACATTTTTCCATTATCTTTGCTAGAGGAGAGAGTATAGTTATAGGCCTATAATTGGAGAGCTCAGTAGAACTACCTCCTTTATGAAGAGGGATTACATAGGATATCTTCCAGATATCAGGAATTTTTTGCTTCTGTTAAAGTGCGATTGATAAGTAATGACACTGGGTAGGCAATGGCGTCAGCTGATATTTGCAGGTATTCAGCTGGAAGTTGGTAAGCTGAGAGTGTGGTAGGTTTTAGTTTTCTGAGTAAGGTGTGGATAAGTGATGTAGCAACAGGTTGGAAGCTAAATGAGGGTTGATTTATAAGGGTGGAGCTATCTAGGCTATGGGAACTAAGAGGCAGTTGGTTGGCTAGGGCTTGGATTGTCTCAGTAAAGAATCGGTTAAAACTGTCAGAGACTGCTTCTGATGGTTTATCGGTAAAGGCATCTGGGACAGGGGTAGTAGAATGACCAGGGTGTCGAAGATTATTTAACCCTGCCCAGAACTTTTGAGGGTGATTTTGGTTTTCTGTTTGTAGTTTGTGGTAGTATTGTTTTTTGTCAAGTAGTGTGTGTTTTTTAGCTTCATTCCTAAGTTGTCTGTATTTAATTTGATCATGTGGAAGTTTAGTAGTTCGCCATAAAGCCCAAGCTTTATTTCTGAGATTAATTTTAAGCCTGGTCTCTTTTGAAAGCCAAGGTGCAGCTTTTTCCTTAGTTTTCTTAGAGCGAGTAGGGGCATGAAAGTTAAGAATCTCAAGGATTTTTTTGTTAAAATACAATACTGCTTCTTCTAAGGGAAGATGTTTTAGTATAGACCAATTGCAAGAATTTAATTCTAGTTGGAATTTGGTTGAGTCAAATTTTTTTTTATTTCTGACAGTTCTTAGTAAGGGTTGTTTGGGATTGGTTACTTTGTGCTTAATTATATATGTGAGATGGTGATCACTTAGACTATCAGGGAGGGTTCCAAATGTATACAGGTTAGGGTGACTATTAATAAGTACCCAATCAAGTATACTTTTTTTTTGGTTGGGTTTGCCTGTCCTTGTTGGGGTGTTAATAACTTGCGTGAATGAGTGCAGGTTAATATGGGTGGTAGGGGATTCTAAAGAACAGGTGGTCCAATCTGTATTAAAGGTGTGATTCTGTTGAAAGATGTGTATTGAGAATAAGGGAAGTCCGAATGAAGAAGTCAAAATTTCAAAGTTAGTCTAGAGGTAGACGTATTATGACCAACTAGCACAAAACACCAGGAACAGTGTGTGACAGACGAATGTTAAAGAAACTGAAAAGTAAGGTGTACCAAACAGTAGTGTGACCAGTTATATGGCATGGCAGGGACGGCAGGGCAGCTGAGAAAGCCTGAGGTGATGGACAAAGGTGCATGTAATAGGTAGTAAGATGCATGCTGTGGGAAGGCTGAGGAAATGAGGACATCAGAGAAGAACCCAATTATTTATTTTACATTTGATTACCGGGATAGTCCAACTGGACAACATGTCCATTTTCAGCAGAGGCCCAGGGAGAAAAGCTCCACACAGAAAAAAACAAAAAATAAGTATTTCACAAGATACTTAACATAAAAAGAGATTACAAATAGTATCATACATAAGGCAGACAGGTAAAAGATAAAAGACAGATAAACGACTGTACATAGAATATAAGCTTATATAGTTGGATAACAAATATGTACTAATAAAGGTAGAACTGGAATAGAAGTGGTTTACGTGAAAGAAGATATAAAATAATATTGAGTTGTATTTGCACAAATTTTGAAGGTTTGGAGAATTCCCATTTGAGTGGATACATAGTTAATAGTAACGAAAATACATAATCAACAGTTAAATCAAGGGATAGTAGAGTTAGTATGAAGAAAGATTATCTAAGAGGAGAGGGAAATTCTTAGCCTGGGGTAGGGCAAGGACAGAGCCATTTACTGGAGAGTTGTGCTTTTAGCGTTTGTTTAACTTTGGTTATGGTAGTGCAAGATGTGATGTTAACAGCTGGACATTTTCAGATCTTGGCAATATAACTTGAATAGGTGTATTTTCTAGCATGATTGTGTGCTGTTGAGATCGATAAGAGGGGCTTGTTGTTAGAGCACAGTATTCTACTACAGGAATAAAGCTCTAATAGGCCTTGTAGTGAGGGCGCAGCATTCTACTACAGGAATAAGGCTCTAATAGGCCTTGTAGTGAGGGCGCAGCATTCTACTACAGGAATAAGGCTCTAATAGGCCTTGTAGTGAGGGCGCAGCATTCTACTACAGGAATAAGGCTCTAATAGGCCTTGTAGTGATAGTGCAGCATTCTGCTACAGGAATAAAGCTCTAATAGGCCTTGTAGTGAGAGCACAGCACTTTACTACAGGAATAAGGCTCTAATAGGCCTTGTAGTGAGGGCACAGCATTCTACTACAGCAATAAGGCTCTAATAGGCCTTGTAGTGAGAGTCTAGCATTCTGCTACAGGAATAAGGCTCTAATAGGCCTTGTAGTGAGAGTGCGGCATTCTACTATGGGAATAAGGCTCTAATAGGTCTTGTAGTGATGGAGTTTTTGCAGAATGAGAAAAAATCTTGTAAGCCATGTTAAGCTGGGACAGATGTAAATGTTGGGGATGTTCTAACCAATTTAATTTCTTCAGAGCAGAGCAGTGATGAGATCTGGAAGTAGTGTGTGCTGCATACCTAGCTATTTTATTGTAACAGGATTCTAGTTTTGCCAGTTCAGATTTTCCTGAGGTTACTAAGGATACGTGATGCAGAAAAAAGAGTTGAGGTCAAATGAGTTTAGGCAATAGCTATTCTTGTGTTTTTTTGTGAGATACTGCATGTTCCTATATAGTGTACCTAATTTTTTTGTGGACGTTTTTAATTGATTGAGAGATGTTGATGTCAGATCTCTTACTGGTGTCTATTTCCACACCCAATAGTTTGGTATGTGGAGAGGGAATGATAGTAGTATTATTTGTGAAGACAATGTAACAAGATCTTGTGGATATAGTAGCTCTAGGGATGGGAGGGTGGCCTAATCGTTAAAGTGTTTGCCTTACAAACACAAGGTGCAGGGTTTGAGTCTCACAAGAGATAATTGGCTAAACTTAAAATGGCTCACAAGGGCAGTTAGACTACTACTAATCTATGAACCTAATTATTGGGATGAAATAGCATGGGTTTTGTCTTATTGGGGTTTAAAATTAAACAGGATTTTGTTAGCCAGGGCTCTGTTTTGAGAAAGGATGAATGAATCAGTGCTTGTAGCTCTTGAAGGGTATCAGCAGCACATATTTCTGTGGCATCATCAGCGTATTGGATAATTATGGCAGAAGGGGCTGTGGTATAGAGATTGTTTATAAATATGGAGAAGAGTAGTGGGCCAAGAATAGACCCCTGGGGAACTCCTAGAGTGACTGGAAGTGGGGAGGTAGACTTTGGTGCCAACGTACTGCTTGCTGTCTTCCAGTTAAGTAGCTCTGGAACCAGGTAAGAGTAGAATGTGATAAGGCCACGTCAGAGAGGGCATATAGGAGTTTGTTATGATCCACCACATCAAAAGCTTTTTATAAGTCTAAAAGATGGAGGATACATGCTTACTGTTATTGCTGTGGTTGTTAACTGTGTTTGTAAATGACATAAGTGCAGTGGTGTTGCTGTCGTGTGGGAGGTAGCTGTGTTGTGCTTCCATTAACAATTTGTTAGCACCTAAGTGAGCCATGATTTGCTTATGAACAATTTTTTCCAGTATTTTAGATTGTGGGGACAGAAGTGTGATAGGGAAGTAGTTAGATAATTCAGTAGAATTGCCACCTTCGTGAAGTGGAGTGATGCATGAAGTCTTCCAGATGGTGGGAACATATTGTTCTGAAATAGATCTGTTTATTAGAATGGAGACAGGATATGCAATTACTTCAGCAGATAGTTTTAGGAGCTTTCAGGTCGTAAGTGGTCAGCAGCTAGACAAGTGGGCTTTACTTTCTTAAGAATTTTTATAATAGTACTAATTGAGGCTGGTTGAAGAGAGAAACTGGACTTGATTTTTTGGGGTGTAAAAGTTTTTGAGGTTTCAGTAGAGGGCTGGCTATTAGAGGGATGTAGAACAGTTTCTGTGAAGTAGGTGTTAAACTGTGTGGCTATGCATCACAGCTGTGTTTTGTAATGGGAGGGAGTGTACCAGCTTTTCCAGGTTGGAGAATGTTGTTAATTGCAGTCCAAAACTTTTTTTGGGGGGGTTGTGATGTTTAGATTGTATTTCAGAGTAATAGTCTATTTTATCCTGTTTTATTTGCTTTTTAGCTCTGTTTCTTAGTTCACAGTAAGATTGCCTTGTAACTTGGGATTTTATTCCTTGCCAGTGTATTCAAGCTTTATCTCTTGCTTTTAGCATCGACTTGGTTTCTTTACTTAACCGTGGAGCAAAGTTTGATTTAACTCTAATGGTCCTGGGAGGGGCATGTTCATCTAGGATAGATTGGAAGGTGGTAGTAAAATAATTAGTGGCATCATCTAGGGGCAGGACTTTAAGAGGGGACCAGTTGCAGTGTGTAAGGATATGAAGGAAGTCATCAAGGTTCATGTTTTTTGTTTTGTTTGTTATCTGCTGATATAGTGTTACTTTGGTGGGGTTAAGCCATTGTCTTAGTAGGTAGGTTGTGAGATGGTCACTACGACTGTGTGGGAGACAGCCTGAGTGAGAAGACTGGTCAGGTCTATTTGTGAGTATCTAGTCTAGAATGGAATGTTTGTTTGATGTTTTGTCTATCCTGGTGGGATTTTGGATAGGTTGGATAAATCCATGATGGTTTATGTAATTAGTGGGGTTTTGGCCATTACAGCTTGTCCAATCTATGTTGAGATCCGCTAATGTAATTGTTTCCTGTGGCAGTGCATTAGAAATGAAATCTAGGATATTTTCCAAGGTAGTTATATTGTCTCCTGGGGGAATATAGATGCCAATTATGTTAATATGCTTTTTACAATTTATGGTAAGTTTGCAAAATAGTGTTTCAGCTTTACCGAAGTCTAGGGTAGTTAGATCTATGGCTGTTAGGGAAAGATGAGTTTTATAGAATAGTGCTATGCCCCCACCTTTTTTTTGCCATTCTATCCTGACAAATAATGCTGTATCCTGGTGGTAGAATTTCATTATTCATGATATGGGGTTTCAACCAGGTTTCTGTAATCATTAATATATCAGGAGTATATAGAGAGATGTTAGCATGCAGGTCCTGGATTTTACTGATGATACTTCTAATATTCAAGTGTAGGAGATGTAAATTACTTTTATTTCTTTGAGGAAAGCTTGTTGGTTGTGTGTTGTTTCCAGTAAGGTATGTGTTTGAGTTTAGATTTGAAATGTGGCCTGGGTTTGGTTGTATATCTCCACTTAGAGTTAGTTTGTTTACTAGGTTTGCAACATTCTTTGAGAAAGCTAGTAAATGTTTATTACATTTTATAGATGGTTTTGTAATGTCGGGGTGTTGAATTATGGAGTAGTGCATGCAATGTATGGTTGTAGTGTCGAGTGAGGAAGCAGTGTTAATGTTAGTACATTGTAGTTTAGTTGCACAAGGGTTGGAGGTGAGATAGTTTCGGAGTGATGCATGTAATATTTGAGAAGGGATATTAGTGTTATTAGAAGGGTGGTTGACTACCAGTTAGCCTCTTGTTGTATTTTAGAGCTTTAGGGAAAGAGTTATTTGAGTTTGTGTTTGCCACGTTATATATTGTATGGATGGTTAAGGAGATGTAGAATGGGGGAGGTAATGGAATAGGTAAGGCTATGTCCTAATATGTACAGAGTGGTGCTTAGGTAATTGTCAAGGAGGTGTGGCCAGTGAAGTATAAATTACAGGAAAGATGGGGTGGGTGGGAATAGGTTGAACCTCAATTTGGAATAAAGGCAGAAAAAACAATCAGTTGTCTTTGCAAAAGTAGGTCAGAGAAAGAAATAAGTCTGTTAAATGTAGCCCACTATTTGTATATCTTGAATAGTAAGATAATGCAGTGGATGTGTTAGTCCTTTAGCTGAGAAAATACCAGCTACTCAAACGTGTGTGTAATCTACATATACTTACCATTAAAAGACGGGGAAATAAGGGTAACAGATTACTGAATTGCAGTGGAAAGCAAAAACCAGGACAGAGCAAGTTCAACAATGTTAAAGCCATTTGGGAGGTATAGGTCCAGTAGTGTGCACATTTAAACATAGTTAACAAAGCATAAGAACAGTACGTTTTAAACCTACACTTTAGCTTTTATTTAATATTATGTACTGCAGACAGTTCTTGCCAGACGTTGTAAATATCGACTCTTGGGGCTGTGAAATTCAGACTTTGCAGCTGGATAAATACTATCCAAAAAAATATTGTACTGGGCTGTGATAGAACTGGAAAGAAAAAGGGCAAAAGAGATTATTGTTGTATAGCAGTCAGGGAAAAAAAGGCAACAGAGCAATCAATAGAGCAAAAAGTAAAACTAAAAGAGAAGCTTTCTAACTTAGTGCATACAATACAATAGGTGACAGTAATGTGTAGCCATTAACATTTGCACAGAGAGACTAAACCATTTCTTAACTTTAGATGCAGTTCCCCTTCTCCGGACGCTCTCATATGCTCAGCGTGTTTGCTTGAACTCTTGTTTAATGCCTTTTAAACTACTAACATATTATTTGCACGGATATTAGATTGATGTATGAGTTATGTTCTGATTTAACAGTGTTTTTAATTCAGTTATATGCTCCCGTCCTGCTGAGTACGCTGTCTGCTATGCTCTGTGTATAAATGCAGTTTGTGATTATAATTGCAATGACGACACTAACTAAGGTGCTCATGTTATTATTCTTCAAACTGAAATGTTGTATATTTGCTGAACCTGAGCTGTCCCTGACTTGTTAGCGAACTCTTCATTGGTTACTAGTGGTCTCACGACCCTATCTTGTGCACTCACTAACTGTGTTTCAAACGTACTTGGCAAATGCTTAACTTGAGCTGCTTTGGAGTTATTAATGAACTCTGTATAAACTGATACTCTAGCAGTGGCTTTACATGTATTAACAACAACTGTGTATCTATTTCTACACTACGATTTCCAGCTGCTCTAACCTTGCATCTGCCTGCTCTACATTTGTCTCCACTGGAATTACTTTCCTCTTCTCATTCACTTATTTCTCCTCCACGAACCGATGGATGGCAACTGTTCAAATACATCTGCACTACTGTTGGGTGTACTAGATCCTCCCCTCTGCCTGCTCTACCCTTTTTGTCTCCAATTGAATTATTTTCTTCTCCTTTTTATATCTCCTTTAAGACCCAATGGATTGCAGCAGCATCTGCACTACTATCGTTTGGTTTCCTTTCACCCCCCTGTATTTCTTGGTCCTGTAACTTTTAGCTGCCACTATTTTGCTCTCTCCTTCCCCCAACTTATGCTGTATCTTTACCCTCTTTCCTCTCCTACTATTCTTGTAAATGTATGCCCACCCCTAGTCATGTGCTTTCTCACATACATACATAGTGGTTCCTTTCTTCCTCTTCCTTTATTACTGTTCATTACTGGAGTTTTGTAGCTCCCAATCAACCTCAGCTCTCTGGGAACTTATCCTTCTGTGCTTTCTCACTCATCACACTTACAGTTGCCTTACTTCCTCTCGGAGTCACTGGCTTACCATATTGTGTTGTGTTCTCTATTCTTTTACAGCCACACCACTGCTAGAACATGTGCTGGTCCAATTCCCCACCTATTGGCCAGAAACTACTGCTTTCCTGGACTCCAGTCCATGAAAACATCGGGAATTAATAATAAGTCTCCCAAACTGAACCAGGAACTGGAAGGGGAACAACCACCCATTGACCAATGTATGTTTCAGTGTTTCAGCCTGTAATATAGCAATTCTTGTGTGCCTAGCCCTAATATAGTCAGTTGGTAACTACTCAACCAATCTTAGCAAGGAATAACTTACTGTTTTTCCTTAAAGTCTGTACCCTGGTCTCAGATAAGGCTTGCACACTTGCTAAGGAGTCCCACGGATACTTGCCTCCCCATTTAGACCTGTCTCCAGGATTCCCTTTCCTAGGCCTAGTCTGAGTCTCTCCACTTCTCTGTCCACTAGATGGTGCTGTAACCCAAAGAATACACACTCACCTTAGCTAACCCACTTCAGCTGCTTCCACCCTGTCTTCTTTCAATTGCCCAAGCTACAGTCTTTCTTTTCTGTGTAATACCTCACTTCTTACAAAAGTCTGCACTGGCAAACAGACACAGGGTCTATTTGTCCGCACTTTCTAGTTGTTTTCTCTCCCCATAATTACCTCCAGTACCCTCTAAGCTTGAGCTCACCATACCTTCCTGCATTAAGCATTTTTCTTGATTGTTTTTCTTGAACTTCCACTTACCTCGTACAGCTGGCCCAGCCCACTCTGTTTGCCCTCACTATGCTTGGGCTCTCTCCGCTCCCCTACCCTATCCCCATTCCCACCCACCTGTGACATCATTTCCTTTATTCTCCCCCTCAGAAAACCACTCCCCCAATTACCCTTCCAACCTCAAACCTCCAATTACCTATCTCCTTTCCCTCCACCCTCCCCTCCCTCACCTATTGATCTTTAGTTGGAATTCTGTACTCTCTCACCTTCTGATCTCACTAATCATCTATACAACCACCTTAATACCAGCATCACCTCTAAAACTACAACTGCCCCACTACCTCCCACTATATTACTACACCTCACCATGACTACCTGCACCTTACTTCTAGCTCTTCTAACAATCTCTACCCTAACTATTTTATATAACCTCACCTCCTACAACATTCAACTGAAACCATACTACCAGTCATCTACCTCAACCTACCCTCCAGTCTTCCCACAACACCCTCACTCATTCCTGACATCACCAGCCAGTTCATTAACAACCATGCTCCCAAACTCACAATTTGTTTCTTAGGAGCCTAATTACCCTAAAAGCAAAGTAAAATATTTCTTATTTGTCACCCCTACTCCACATACTATCCCTTCTTTCTGTTCCCTTCTTCTAGCAGGTGACATCCACTCCAACCCTGGACCTAACCTCTCCTCTATAAACAATATTATTCCCACACAGTCCACTCCTCCCCAAACAATACCATCTCCACACACTTGAACCCCCACCCTAATATCCCCCCAAAACACATCTCCCTTTACTCCATCAGCATTAGAAGCATAATGAATAAAACTACTGAATTTTGTTCCTGGATTTCCCAACACTCCCCTGATATCATAACCATCTGTGAAACTTAGCTAAAGCCTCACATCCCAGACAAAGGCATCCTCCCTCCTGGATACAACATCCTAGGACTAGATAGAACCCCAAAAAGGAGGTGGCATTGCTATCATGTTCTCTAACCACTTTACAGTAACCCCTCTAACTATCCCATCCCCTCCCATCACACCAGCTTAAGTTCTTATTGCAAACTGCAAATTGAATTCCCACACCTCTATAAACATATCTGCAATCTACATTCCTCCAGATGACAACATCACTATAGTAGAAAGTATCCTTTTCTTACACTGCAATCACCTCCCCAATGAAACAATACTCATGGGAGATGTTAACATTAACTGCTTACCCCTCTCCTCTAAATCTCTCTCCTCTTCCATTAATCTACATGGCTTCACCCAACTATCATCCACACCCAGATATACTGCTAAATCGTCTAGACAGTCCTCTCTTCTTGACTGGATTCTAGTATCTCAGGCTCAGAAATATCACTTTCCAGAAACTCTACCTGATACTGATAGGGCGGTGCAGTAGTGCAGCGGTTAATGCTGTCGCCTCACAGCAAGAGGTTTTCCGGTTCGATTCTCAGCTGGGGTGCCTTCTGTGTGGAGTTTGCATGTTCTCCCTGCGTTCGTGTGGGTTTCCTCCGGGTACTCCAGTTTCCTCCCACATTCTAAAGACATGCTTCTGGAGCATTTCTCCCCGGGCCTCCGCTGAAAACAGGATCTGTGGAACCTAGCCAGACTTTCCTGGTCAACAAATGTTAAATAAATAAAAATAAAATAAAAATACTCTTGGAGATGATAGCTCAATCAAAATCCTCAGTTTCATCCCTCACTTATGTAGACCACAAAAGTTCAAAGCCTGTCACAAACAAACCAGCTTTGACTTCAACAAATTAAACAGCTATCTCTCAACTATCAACTGGTAATTCCTTCACCAGTTACCCCTAAATGAAGCTGTAATACAATTTAACAGCATATTCTTAAACATGCTCAACTCCCTAGCCCCCCATACTCAATGTTAGAATAAAATCAAACATATCCCCCTGGCTATCAAATTCCACCCACTCCTTTATGGCCCAATGGGATAAAACTTGAAAGTTTTGGACTAAAACTAAACTGCCCTCTCACCTCCACCAGTACAAACAACTACGCAACCTTGTCAAGAAAGCTCACTATTTGTATATCCTGAATAGCAAAATAATGCAGTGGATGTGTTAGTCTGTTAGCTGAGAAAAGACAAGCTACTCAAACATGTGTGTAATCTACATATACTTACCATTAAAAGACGGGGAAATAAGGCTAACAGATTACTGAAGTGCAGTGGAAAACAAAAACCAGGACAGAGCAAGTTCAACAATGTTAAAGCCATTTGGGGGGGGGTATAGGTCCAGTAGTGTACATGTTTAAACGTAGTTAACAAAGCATAAGAATAGTACATTTTAAACCTACACTTTAGCTTTTATTTAATATTATGTACTGTAGACAGTTCTTGCCAAATACCGTACATATCGGCTCTTGGGGCCATGACATTGAGACTTTGCAGCTGGATAAATACTATCCGAAAAAAATATTGTGATGGGCTGTGATAGAACCAGGTATGCTAGAAGGACACTACTGGAGGGGGAGAAACGCTACTTCTTTGAGAACTAGTGGGGAATGCAGCTACAATTGTAGTCAAGGTCAGATGGAATACATTATGATAGTGCAGTAACGTGTGCATGAAAGAAGAAGGCAAATTACTAAACTAGATTTATGAAAGAAGGAAAGAGGACAAAGAACATTCAGCGAACAGCTGCACAACTTCTGTAAAAGAAGAGCTGCAAAAATCAGGCATGAAGAAGATAAGAAAGCAGGTCCAAAGTGGGAAAGATGGGGACAGCTGATATGACACCATGAACCCATGTCGAAATGGAAAAAAGGGTATAGAATGATGGTGAGTTCTTCAACTAGAAGGGAGTCAAGATGAACATGGCTACCCAGGCTGAAATACAATGCAGCTGTTATGTGAATTAATGCACGTCTTTTATTTATCTGCTCAGCATCTATGTAACACCATCTAAGGATACTCAACTCTTTCTTTTGGGATAACCAGGGAATGAGTTTGATAAATTACATGCCATGTGGACATGAACTTCAGAGAAAAATATCAGTTAATTAAATCTACCCTGTTATTGCACATAGCTCTGATGCTGCCATCTGTCTCTTCTGATGTCTACCTATCTCCCTCTCCATAACCTAGAGATAATTAATTAATATAAAAGGATTAATTAAAGTTTAATTAGTGATATTTCAGTTTTATGTTCTTACCAGATTTTACTTTCCTTCTTCCCTCTCTATCCCATTAACCTATTAGTTCTCTTGTACTTCCTATCAGTGAGCCAATAGAATTGCTTTTGGTGGGTCTTCATAAACTATTATCATGGAATTTGTTTACTGAATAGCGTGACTTTCCACTTGACATTTCTGTAATGGCAGCGTGTAATGCATATGGTGTCAGCCTCATTATGTCATCGTGTCCACAATTACACATTTGCTGTCTAAAAATACTATCCCATGCAATCCCACAGATACACTGCATGTGGTCAGAGGTAACTTCCTAGTCTCCACCAGAGGATGATCCTCTTGTGGGAAATCTTTCTCTCCATCTGAGGCAGAAAATCCAAATTCTGTTCAGCCAGTAATTTCTCATCCTTCCAGCTCCTCAGATGCTATACAAACTCAGGTCATAAAAGCTCCATTCTGTAAACAGGTGAGGGTTGTGACTGAAATTTCATTATTATAAATTCATAGGTTCATAGGTGTGTAGTAGGCTAATGGCCCTGGAGCCTTTACAAGCCTAGCCCATAGAAGTGCCCTGGCATCATGCTGCCTGACGTTAGTTCCCAGTACCTCTATCAGGTACAGCCACTGGAGTGACCCCTGGGGTAAACTTTCTATTACCCATCCTCTGATCAAGATTTCTCTTGAAGAGGGACGGCAAGGTGCTCTGCTTGACATATATTGGATGTCTATTCCAGAACATGGGCAGTCTCTGAGTTATGAACCTGTCCCTCCAGCAAGTTCAGTTGATTGTGGTAATGAGGCTGAGGTCTCTGGAGTGTGTGGTGTGGAGGGATTGGGATTTCTTTAGATGTAGCATTTCTAACAGAGCTGGGTCAGAAATGGCTTTGTAAGTCAAACAGAGATTGCCTCTTAGTAGACGATATGAGACAGAGAATAGCTGGAGTCTTTTGACTCTGTTCATGTAGGACATGTGTTTAATGCCTAGGATCCATTTCATAAGGTACTTCTGTGGCCTCTCCAGCAACTGCAGGTGTCTAGTGAGGTACATGCCAAATGGTTATATTCTATGATTGGTCTAATGAGGGAAGAGTAGAGAGAGATGATGACCTCTTTCTTCCTGGATGTAAAACCCTTGGTCATGAGATGTGCCACATAGAAGACTTTCTGATCACAGTGCCAATGTGGTGATCGAAGGAGAGGTTGCTGTCAACCTGCATCCCCGGATCTCTTATAACACCTTCAGCATTCAGTGGGCTCCCATTGATGTAATAGTTAGTGGGAACTGAGTTTTTACTAAAGGGGATAACGACGCATTTTTTGGAGTTAAGCTTAAGGTCATGGTTTCGACACCAGTCATTGGTCTCAGTGAGGCCTTTTTGTAGGATGTCTGCATCACTTGGGGAGTTAATAATGGCTCCTAGCTTGCAGTCATCTGTGAACATGGTCAGCCAGAGTCCCTTTGTGTTGGCCTGGACTTCTGAGAAGTAGATGCCAAACAGGAGAGGACCCAGGACCAATAACTGTGGGACTCCACTTGTGACTGGTCGGAAGTCTGACTTGGAGTTTGCTACTTTCACACTGTGTGTTCTATCTGTGAGCCAATTTGCAGCCCACCTAGTGATATAGGGGTTGATGCCTAGTTTGGTGAGTTTATCAATAATTCCCGAGTGAGGAATGGTATCAAAGTCCTTGGCCAGATCGAGGTAGGCTGTATGCACTGCCTTACCTTCATCCACAGCCCTGGTGACTGACTCAAAGAAGTCAACCAGGTTGAGCAGGCATGATCTCCCTTTCACAAAGCCAAACTGCGTGGGGTCCAGAATTTGGAGATTTCCTATATCTTTGTTAATTAGGTCCATGATGATGCACTCCATAGCTTTACATATCAGACTCATCAGGCTAATGGGGTGATAATTTCCAGGGTCTGTAGTCATTCCACCTTTATGGAAAGGGATGATTGTAACAGTGTGCCATTCATTAAGGACAAAGCCTGAGGTGAGGCTGTCATTGAACAGGGGACAAAGATGTGGTGCCAGTTCACTTTGTAGTTCATGTAGAACACAGCCAGGGATATTGTCAGGTCCCATAGAAGCTGTATTCTTGGACTTGGACAGTGCTGTTTTAACCTATGCAGTAGTAATACTGGGTGTCTGGCAATCTTCTGGTATTGTGATTGGTCCTTTGGGGGGGGCTGGCCAGTATGTTGGCAATATCTGTTGGCTCAGTATAAGAGGTACCATTGTGCAGTAACTTAGAGCAAATATGGGTATTGCCTTGGAGGTTCTTGATATAACTATAGAAGGCTTTGTGATTTTTTTTAGTGTCTGCCACAATTCTGCCTTCATAGCTGGCTTTAGAGGATTTGATGAGGGATCTCAAGTTTTTGTTGAGGCTAATAAGGGAGTCTTTCCAGGCTTGGGACTTCACCTTTTTCTGCAACAGTTTGTTCCTTCTGTTGTAGAGTTTATTAATGGCATGGGACCACCAGATTGGCTTCCTTTTTTTGGAGGAGAGCGTCTTGGTTCTGTTAGGTATGGCTAGTTCCATGCATTTATGTACATGTTCGTACAGTGCATTGGTGTATGATTCAGCAGTCATGCAGCTATTTTCCATTGGCATAGGTGCCATGAAGTTAGCCACCTCTGTTTTTAGGAGTCCAAAGTCAGCTTTGGAGCAGTTTTTCAAGGTGGTTATCTTTGCGGGGGGGTGTGGGTGAGATATGGATTTCCATGGTGATTAGTTTATGGTTGGATCTGACCAGGGATGGATTGACTATTAGTGTAGAGCAATGGGCACCCATGTTAGTAATAACCAGGTCAAGAATGCTGCTTCCTCTAGTGGGGGTCAAAATGAGCTGGTCCAGGGCATTGTAACTGATGAATTCCAGGAAACATTGGACCAGTGTATTGGTGCTTGAGTAGTTTTCCCAGTTGATGGAGGGTAGTTGAAGTCTCCTAGTATGAGCATGTTGGGTTGGACCTTGATAGATTCCAGGGTGCTTAGGAACATGGAGTGAGAGTCTAATGACCTGGATCGCCATCTTACCCAATGTTAGTTGTACCTGAAGTATATCAGGTGCATTATGTTGGGCTACTAGTCTGGAGGTGTGCATATTCTTTATGAATATGTAGACACCACTGCCTTTAGAGGTTCGGTCCATTTTTTGGGGCCAAAAGATGTGGAATGAGTTATAGTCGGGTAGCGCAAGGGTGCTTTCTGCCACTTTAAACCAGGTCTCCATTACAGCACAAATGTCGATGTTCTCCATTTTGAGGAGTGCTTTGAGCGAGTGCATCTTGAGATTTAGACTTCTAGCATTGAGCAGCATGACCCTCGGATTGCATTTATTTATAGCTGTTATGGTGGTAATTTGGTCTTTGGAACACCACCTAAAAAAGGCACTATGGGGTGGCAACAGCTTTAGCCAGTACCCAGAGATGACAGATGCAGGCCATCTCTGGCAAAGCATCGAGGTCTGTCAGCCCAAGCACACAGATAATGGATCCCCTTAGAATGACACCAGAAACATAGCCAATTGTTGAAGTCAATCATTTTTTGTTTGTACTGTGGTATCATCCTGGGTGATGGTAGGATACTGCTCAGGGCTAGTGTCATACCTGCCTGGGCCACATAATCCGAGAGCTCCACCATGTCTCTTTTCATGTAGTCCAGGGAGGTGTGTCTCAGGTCATTCTCAGGCTTTTAAACCAGAAAGTTGAAAGGGATGAAAAAACTGCCTAAATGTTCAATAAACTACAATTGCTGGACCAGAAACCACTCTTCTTGTGGTAGATAGGCTACCTAGTTCTTACCACTCACACTGATAAGCTAGAAGGCTTCCCTCCAACACAGAAAGGCTTGGGGGCTCAGAAGCTTGAAAACAGTCCTGGATACAGCAAATCTGTATCTCGACTAGACTAGTTACAGGAAAGGTGAGAAACAAGATTAGAACTTTTTTTTTTACACAAAAGCAGCTAAAACAGCAGTAAAACAATTCAACATTACATTTAGACATCTAAAGTACATTAATGAATCACTTATTTTTTCTCCATGTACTTTGAAGCATAAAGAGGAATTTGTTTCAGTCTTATTCATACCAAATAACAATATGACCATGACTGAATCACTTGTAAAAATCTAAAAAATTCAGAATTTCCAGGATAGTCCATACTCTGCATACCAAGTCAGGGTGCTAGTAGTTTTTTAATCTGAGTAAAGAGAAACTCACTGAAATGTAGAGAATTATTTTGTTTGATAAAGCATTATATCTCCATGACTGGGGACCCGTAAATTCACTCCTGGGGTACTGCCCATGCCCCTTACAGACAGAAGCAGTCTGTAAAATGACTCGGCTCCAACACCCAAAGACTCACTACTCTGATACTACCCCATCCCTTATCTGGGGAATTAAGATATAGTACTGTCATATCCTGAGTATTATTGGCTATGCTTGTAAAGGTTCTTGTACCATTAGCCTAGTAATCACCTATGAACCTATGTCATAACTTTACAATCTCACATTCTGAGCTAGAAGCTATGTCTCTGGTACTTTTGGTGTAAGTAACATATAAATTTGTATGAAAGAATCTTTTCCCCATTTAATTAAAATCCGGTAACACTGCTAACAGCGCTATTATGATACAGACTGTTTTGTTCATATTAAAACAAAGCATATTATTAAATGTTACTGGTTATAATTATTCATAGGGAAATTGAATGACCTCAAATGGAAAACACATATTAGCAGCTGCTTCACAGAGCAAAGTTTGATCAATTAAAACTATATTGCCAATTCTATGTATCATGTTAATTTTCACACTTTAAAGTATATGTTGGTAGAGATTTTGTTATATAATTTGATGAAGATGATGATGATGTACACAATTGGCATGTAGCAGTTTGTGCCGTATGATGGTGGAATTGTTACCTTTGTTCTGCCATTTCCACAGATATATTTTCTGTCTGCATTCATTCACAGGTTTCGCTGGTGGAGGCTCCAATGGAAAGTGACATGAGATGCCTGATGTCAGACAGTCACTGATGGTCCCACGCACAGTGACACTGTGGGCAATGCTGATATTATAGGGTACTCATTCAGCAAGCACTACTTATACAATGGTGGAGGGGGAAGATGCACCTCTGGCATCCCCCATGTTTATTGGTCAGTGGCTCAGTGTACTCATGAAATTATTTTTTTCTGTGTCAATTTATTGAGTTTGGGGGTGGGGTTGAACCTCATGGGGGTTGAATCCTATTTTATTGTGTTTAGTGTGCAGTCAGCACATGTGGTACATTTCCCAGATATGTTTGTTCTACTTCCCTTTTTAGTTTCAGAGCTTCAGTGGCTCCCCTTGCTAATGCATTGTTCAATGGGTGGGTTCTGTCCCCTTCTTGGTTCAGTTTGGGAGACTTATTATTAATTCCTGATGTTTCAGTGGAGTGCAGTCCAGGAAAGCAGTAATTTCTGGCCAATAGGTGGGGGATTGGGCCAGCACACGTTCTGGGAGTGGTGTGGCTGTAAAAGAAGAAAGAACATGACACAATATGGTAAGCCAGTGACTCCGAGAGGAAGTAAGGGAACTGTAGGTGTGATGAGTGAGAAAGGGCAGGAGGATAAGTGCACAGAGAGCTGAGGTTGATTGGGAGCTACAAAACTCCAGTAATGAACAGTAATAAAGGAAGAGGAAGAAAGGAACCACTATGTACGTATGTGAGAAAGCACATGACTAGGGGTGGGCATACATTTACAAGAATAGTAGGAGAGGAAAGAGGGGAAAGATACAGCATAAGTCGGGGAAGGAGAGAGCAAAATAGTGGCAGCTAAAAGTTACAGGACCAAGAAATACGGGAGGGTGAAAGGAAACTAAACGATAGTAGTGCAGATGCTGCTGCAATCCATTGGGTCTTAAAGGAGATATAAAAAGGAGAAGAAAATAATTCAACTGGAGACAAAAAGGGTAGAGCAGGCAGAGGGGAGGATCTAGTACACCCAACAGTAGTGCAGATGTATTTGAACAGTTGCCATCCATCGGTTCGTGGAGGTGAAATAAGTGAATGAGAAGAGGAAAGTAATTCCAGTGGAGACAAATGTAGAGCAGGCAGATGCAAGGTTAGAGCAGCTGGAAATCGTAGTGTAGAAATAGATACACAGTTGTCTTTAATACATGTAAAGCCACTGCTAGAGTATCAGTTTATACAGAGTTCATTAATAACTCCAAAGCAGCTCAAGTTAAGCATTTGCCAAGTACGTTTGAAACACAGTTGGGGAGTGCACAAGATAGGGACAGTGGCGGCTGGTGACTTCAAATCAAAGGGGGGCTGCAGGAGACAGCTGAATGGGTGGGTCAATGGGAAGGTGTGTGGCCAACTAGAAAGGGGGAGGAGCTATGCTCAAAACCACAAAAGCTAACTTTAATTAAATACGCTGCCCTGAGTGCCAAACTGTCATTATGAGAGTCCAATCAAGACAAAATGAAGTGTAGAAGAATAAAAATATGTCAATGCATTGGCTGCATGACAGCTTAATATCTAGATGGAAATAAAAGGTTGTGAGGCATAAAAAAATAAATTACTTTTTAAATACATTACTGGAATGCCAGTCAAAATCAAGTATAAGAAAAACAAGCAGCGCTCAACTCAAACCAGTTCTTCTTGCACTGCAGTTCTAATTATAATTTATATTCAGCTTTATAAAAGTACCAAGTAACATGCTGAAAGTAGCAATCTCTGTGATGCCCCCACTTGTAAAAATGTTTCTTATCCAAAAAAGACCTGCTGCCTGACATCTACTTGTTTCATGGGGAAAACATGATCAAAGTAAAAAAATGAAAAGCAAACAAGAAACAAGCTCAAGATACATTGCTTAAAGGATTACTGTGCAGGTTATGGACCACACAAGATTGGCATTCTGTTTAGTTTATGAGTAAAGCCTGCAGAGATGACTGGAAGTCTCCAACAAGTGCAATGAGCTTATTAAGATAATGTAATCCTGTCCTTTATTACAAATACTGTCATATGCATTTCAATACCCAAGACTTATACATTATCTAGTTAAGTATTCTCTGCATGGCAACAACAGAAAGGCTTTCAGTGTTGGCAATTCTTTAACAGTATGTTTATTAAAGGTTACTTGCATCTTACAATCTCAGATAAGCTTACCTGATGGTCATTAAAGCATTGCTACTTAAACACAGTGCAACAGGCACTTTGAGTAATAAGCATAAATCAGCAGTACAAAAATATGACAGAAACCAGACCAGACCGGACCAAAATCAAGGACAGATGAAAAGCCACTGTAGTACATGTGTCTACCTTGGATGGGGGGATACTCTGCACACTTACACTGCATAACTGCTCCTTGCCTTGCTTGGACACATCCAGAGTCACTACATGGGGGAGTGGGGTGCAACAAGTATGTCACAATTTGAAATATCTCTGGCTGACTGTGATGGCCCTGACACATTTGTCATACCTCTCAACCTCATAGCAAGAAATCTCGACAAAGCCATACATAGAAGTGGGACAAAGGCCCAAAAATAAGGACAAATGTTAAATATTGCTCTTATAAACTTAGAAAGATAATAGAATAGTAGGTCTTGCATTAGTATGAATTTTCTGAAGGGTATGAAATCTGAAACTCAAATGTCTGTTATTATTTTCTAACTTCAGTCTTTAATGATTTGCCACTAATTTGCCAAAAAAACACAATTTTATGAAAAATGGACCAAAAATGTGATGCAAAAATATAAAATAGCCACACAATACAGCTGGGAACATATCAAAGAAGGGACACTTTAATATTGGTACTGCTAACTTGAGCAACTGACAAAATAAAAGAATCTACATGCATTTCTGAAATAAAAGTAATCTGTAACTGATTATTACAGTTATTTCTTAATGGTAAACCCTCCATGTTTCCTTCCAAAATTGCTATTTTGCGGAAGGATTATTATGGGAAGAGCAACATTTTGAGCCAAAGTCAGGGACAGTTGAGAGGTTTGGCTATGCCTAATTCTATAAGGCAATTTAGTTGCATGTACCTATCAACCTGTTAATGCAATAAATCTGGACAAGGCCAAATATATTGGAGAACATATAAACAGTACTAAAAATTGCTCTTGTATAAACTGAGACAGTTGATAGAATAACAGGTCTTACTTTAGCATGCATTTTTCTGAAGGTTGTGAAGTCTGAAACTCAGTGTGGCATTATTTAGTGACTTAAATGATTTGCCAGAAAACCACAAATTTTATGAGGAACAAACCAAAAATAAGAAGCAAAAATCTATTCATTCTGTGAAAATCTGGACAGTTGGGAGGTATAGTTCAGCTGGGGCAGTCTTTGAGTTTGCCGACCTTCCCCCTCACAAAATCATGGTCGAATGGAGCCTCCCCCTGCAGCCATTCCACTGATCCATTATTTGGCTATTTCACTCCATTTACCATAAACACTAATGTGCATATTGCTTTACTTCTATGATGACTTGAACTTCATTTGAATGTTTTATTTTGCATTTTACAGCACAAACCCTAAGACATCTGTTAAACAAAGCAATGCAGTCTCACAATGAAAGCAGACTTAGCATTAAAACTTCTCTGCCCTTGAAACTCACATTCATTGAAACAGCATTGAAACCCACATTCAAAGAAAATACATTTTGCCCGTGGCAGATAAAGATTAACTTTGGGCTGTTTTCAAATCATAGGCCCCTTGCACATGAAACATACATGTGCTCTTTGATACACCTTCCTCATTGTACTAAATTATATTCCTTGTACAATACAGTAGTTGTTAGAGGGCGTTTTAAATTTATTGCTTTGAACACTTTTCCAGTAAACAATGAAACAAAATGCATGCACCAATAATGACAAAACTGCCCAGTTCAGAATATTTCCATCATAAAAGTCTACTCAAACTTCTACAGTCCACCATTATCAGTAAATATGCACAATCTCTGAAGAAGTAAAAGTCATCTAAATAATTCCACATTAAAGAAATCTGTAACGAATGAAGAGGTTGCTGCTAGCAAACACCTTTATATTTCATGGTTTCATTGAAAAATAAAGTGTCTGTTGCACCTGAGGAATAAATTGCCTATATTACATTAAAAAATGATAAGCTAGTAATATTGCAATAGGAAACGGATGGCAAACTGATAACAGGTTCATAGCTAGTATCTTCTCCAAAGAAGACATTCTCAGTATGGCAGCATCCACCCCTTGTGAGAGTAGAACCCACAGCCTTCTGCATCAAAAGCAAGTACACAACCTGTTGTGCTATTAACAATGCAAGTTGACTCAGCATAAGCAGCACTAAACTTCTCTTCCCCTGCAGCTCTCAGCTCCTTGTAAAATCTACTCAATACTCAACTGCATCTCAACTTTGCAGCACAAGAAATCTGGAAAAAGCCAAAATGTATTGGGGGGGGGTCAAAAGCCCAAAAACCAGGGACACATTAAACATTGCTTGTATAATCTTGGAAAGTTGCTAGAATTAAATGCTGTGTTACCACCATACATTTTACTGCCAAGGTCCCTGTGCAAAACAGTCAGAGCAACATACCACTATGCCAAATCAGCTGCTTTGTGAAAGAGAGGAAGACTGAAACTTAAATGGCTATCATTTAGTGAATTCATTTCTCACCATAGCTGTCAACCTCTTAGCACAAAACACCTGGACAAACCCAGTAATGAGGGAATACAGCCCTTAAACATATTCAGTGAATTCAGTTCTTGCCATAGCTGTCAACCCTAGCACAAAAAACCTGGACAAAGCCCATAATGGGGGAATACAGTCCCAGAAATAGGGACACATTTCAAATATTCATCTTATAAACTTAGAAAATTGCTAGAATAAAAGGTTTTGTGTTACTATGTATTTTCTGAAGAATATGAAGTTTGAAATTCAAATGCCTGTCAATTTTACTTGTTTAATATTTGTTAACCAGGAAAGTTTGACGGAACAAAAACAATTCAGCAGAGGCCCAGGGAGAAATACTGCAGACACATCTTTGTAAAATGGCAGGACACCAGAGCAAACCCACACAAACATAGGGAGGAGATGCAGACTCCACGCAGAAGGCACCCCAGCCAAGAACCAAACCAGAAAAAAATCTATAGCTGTGAGGCACCAATGCTACCACTGCACCATCAAATATGAAAGGAATTAAACATTCAGAAACCTGAAGTCTGAAATTCAAATGCCTGCCAATTTTATTTAACATTTGTTAACCAGGACAGTCTGACTTGGAACAAAAAAACAATTTTCAGCAAAGGCCCAGGAAGAAATAATGTAGACACATCTTTGTAACATGAGAGGACACAAAAGCAAACCCACACAAACACAGAGGAGAAGATGTAGATCCCACACATAAGGCACCCCAGCCAAGAATCAAACCTGATAACCTGCAGCTGTAAATCAACAATGCTACCACTGCACCATCAAATATCTAAGCATCTAAATATTTAGAAACCACATATATTATGAGGAACAGAACAGATCAAATATGAGGCAAAAATCTGCAAACTTTTTACAAATGGTGGTGGGTAGGGAATTCAGGCCCTTACCACCTACATACACGGTACAGGGTTCAAGCCTGAGGTATTGCCTTCCACACCACCATGAGTTTGCTCTTGCTACCAGTATATAGCAACTGGGGCATTTCACACACACACACCAGTGCGTACCTTGCCGATGAGCCAAATGCCTAGATAACTGCTCACCTTGCTGCTGATGATATTCAAACAGTCCCTTTGCTGCTGCCGAGCAAACCCTATTCCTCACAATTGGTCCAATGTACCTCATTAGCTGCATCTTGATTGGTCCAGCCTGCTGCAGTCTGGAGTGCTTCCATTCTGTGACATCACCACCGCACAGACTGCTGGGCATCTTGGGGATGAGATGCCTTTCCCCCTATCTAGACTGCTGAGAAAGCAGTCTGAGAGTGTTCCTGTGTATCTAGAGCATGTGCAGACTTCCAGGAATTACAGTGTTTGTTTTTGTGTTTCTCAGTTTTATTTTTATTAGTTTTCTAGGTGGGAGGGATGCAGTCCTGCAGTCCTATAGCACGAGCCGCCCCTGACAATAGTGTTTTATTTATGTTAACATTTGAACTTGTATAAAGCTGTGCATTTGCATAAAACTAAAATGATATTTTATTTTATGAAAATAAAATAAGAACTGCTGCATCTGTATAAAATTAAAATAAACAGAATTTTTTTATAAAAAATAAATAGAATAAACTGTCACAACTACCAAACTTGTATAAAATTTAAGTACAAACAAGTTAAATAACCTTAACTACTAAACTGGTATAAAACTAAAATAAATCCAAATATTTTTTACCAGTTAAAGTCCCATAACAACACTAACAAAAAATCTTAATGGAAGTAACAGGTAATTGTTATGTAAAACTTATTCATTCAACTTCATGCCCTACTACTACTCTTCTGACATGCATTGACATCTTGTTAGTGGCAGCCTTACATAAATTCATTAAAATAACACATCAGTAACTGTAACATGATGTATAAAAGAACTGTGCCCTCTATTAATTTTAATAGGAAAATAATGAAGTCTGTCATAATAATCAATGTTAAAACAAGTTGCTGTTGTTGTCAGTACGAAGGGCATCATATGTCATTCTAATCGATGGATGAACAAAATCTGATTCTTAATCTGAAACATTCTGCTCTATTGTACATTTTATAAATACCAACATATATAACAAGGTTTTATAAATAAATCTGGTAATTGGTGATACTGGGCACTGAGTCATAGCTCTATCTGTCCCTGAGTTTGACTCATATTACCTCTGTAAGGGTCTGCCTTCTTAATCCTGATTCCCTCGTAAAACCAGTGACTTTTGCAGAAAAGGTGGTGAATCACACAACACACACACACACACACACACACATATATATATATATATATATATATATATATATATATATATATATATATATATATGTCAATAATTAGAGTTATAGACTCTGTTTACATCAGAAAATGTATGTTATTTCACAGGAACTTATTTGGTAAATCGGTGTTTCAAGTTAATATATTGTTAATATTTTAAAAGTGACCCTGTCCCTGTCTATCCCAGTGTCCCTGATTATTTGTGGATTTCTGACCCTGTATAATTCTAAGATCTGAGGACTACATACACCAGATATGTTCAGTTCAGTCTGATAACAAATTACAATACTTACTTTAATTCTGCACCTTCACTCTGTTCTTCTTTCTTCTTGTTCTTCTGTTCTTCCCTCTAGCACAGGCTGCAGCACAGCTGACAAAATCCACCCAAATAAAAAAAAAGTAAAATCCGATAAAAAGTTTAAAAAAAGGTCACGAAACAATCCACACGTCAAGCCCACAACTGATTGATTCTCGCTCTTTTCCCAGCTCATGATAAAGCCCGGGAAGAGAGCGACAACCAATCAGCAGCATTTAGCCCAGCAAGCATGTCATGACGTGCCTGCGGACATTGCAGTCTTAGCCCCTTCCAATTCTATGCGGTTTGGAGCCGCATAGACTTCTGGGCATCACAGTGATGCCTTCATTGACTCCACCGGGCTGCAATCAAAACAAACAAAAAAAAAAATCTGTTTAAAACCGCCGCAGCCCGAGGCGGTTACAGTACGCATGCGCGTACTTCCGAGTCGCGGACTCGAATTTTGTTTTAAACAAAAAAAAGGTATTTTTTTTTTTTTTACATTTTGATCTTCTCACTTATTATTTAGCTGAGGGGGCTGCAGTCCGGCAGTCCGATACCACGAGCCACCCCTGGTCGTGAGACCACTAGTAACCAATGAAGAGTTCGCTAACAAGTCAGGGACAGCTCAGGTTCAGCAAATATACAACATTTCAGTTTGAAAAATAATAACATGAGCACTCTAGTTAGTGTCGTCATTGCAATAATAATCACAAACTGCATTTATACACAGAGCATAGCAGGCAGCGTACTCAGCAGGATGGGAGCATATAACTGAATTAAAAACACTGTTAAATCAGAACATAACTCATACATCAATCTAATATCCGTGCAAATAATATGTTAGTAGTTTAAAAGGCATTAAACAAGAGTTCAAGCAAACACGCTGAGCATATGAGAGCGTCCGGAGAAGGGGAACTGCATCTAAAGTTCGAAAATGTTTTAGTCTCTCTGTGCAAATGTTAATGGCTACACATTACTGTCACCTATTGTATTGTATGTACTAAGTTAGAAAGCTTCTCTTTTAGTTTTATTTTTCGCTCTATTCCCTTTTTCCCTGACTGCTATACAACAATAATCTCTTTTGCCCTTTTTCTTTCCAGTTCTATCACAGCCCAGTACAATATTTTTTTGGATAGTATTTATCCAGCTGCAAAGTCTGAATTTCACAGTCCCAAGAGCTCATATTTACAATGTCTGGCAAGAACTGTCTGCAGTACATAATATTAAATAAAAGTTAAAGTGTAGGTTTAAAACGTACTGTTCTTATGCTTTGTTAACTATGTTTAAACATGTACACTACTGGACCTATACCTCCCAAATGGCTTTAACATTGTTGAACTTGCTCTGCCCTGGTTTTTGTTTTCAACTGCAATTCAGTAATCTGTTACCCTTATTTCCCCCTCTTTTAATGGTAAGTATATGTAGATTACACACATGTTTGAGTAGCTGGTATTTTCTCAGCTAAAGGACTAACACATCCACTGTGTTATTTTACTATTCAGGATATACAAATAGTGGGCTACATTTAACAGACTTATTTCTTTCTCTGACCTACTTTTGCAAAGACAACTGATTGTTTTTTCTGCCTTTACTCCAATTTGTGGTTCAGCCTATTTCCACCCTCTCTTTCCTGTAATTTATACTTCACTGGCCACACCTCCTTGACAATTACCCAAGCACCACTCTGTACATATTAGGACATAGCCTTACCTATTCCATTACCTCCCCCATTCTACATCTCCTTAACCATCCATACAATATATAACGTGGCAAACACAAACTCAAATAACTCTTTCCCTCAAGCTCTAAAATACAACAAGAGGCTAACTGGTAGTCAACTACCCTTCTAATAACACTAATATCCCTTCTCAAATATTACATGTATCACTCCGAAACTATCTCACCTCCAGCCCTTGTGTAACTAAACTACAATGTACTAACATTAACACTGCTTCCTCACTCAACACTACAACCATACATTGCATGCACTACTCCATAATTCAACACCCCGACATTACAAAACCATCAATAAAATGTAATAAACATTTGCTAGCTTTCTCAAAGAATGTTGCAAACCTAGTAAACAAACTAACACTAAGTGGAGATATACAACCAAACCCAGGCCACACCTCAAATCTAAACTCAAACACATACCTTACTGGAAACAACACACAACCAACAAGCATTCCCCAAAGAAATAAAAGTGATTTACTTCTCCGACACTTGAATATTAGAAGTATCCCCAGTAAAATCCAGGACCTGCATGCTAACATCTCTCTATATACTCCTGATATATTAATGATTACAGAAACCTGGTTGAAACCCCATATCACGAATAATGAAATTCTTCCACCAGGATACAGTATATTTGTCAGGATAGAATGGCAAAAAAAAAAGGTGGGGGCATACCACTATTTTATAAATGTCATCTTTCTCTAACAGTCATAGATCTAACTACCCTAGACTTCGGTAAAGCTGAAACACTATTTTGCAAACTTACCATAAATTCTAGAAAGCATATTAACATAATTGGCATCTATATTCCCCCAGGAGACAATATGGACCTTGGAAAATATCCTAGATTTCATTTCTAATGCATTGCCACAGGAAACAATTATATTAGCGGATCTCAACATAGATTGGACAAGCTGTAAGGGCAAAAACCCCACTAATTACATAAACCATCATGGATTTATCCAACCTATCCAAAATCCCACCAGGATAGACAAAACTTCAAACAAGCATTGCATTCTAGACTAGATACTCACAAATAGACCTGACCAGTCTTCTCACTCAGGCTGTCTCCCACACAGTCGTAGTGACCATCTCACAACCTACCTACTAAGACAATGGCTTAACCCCACCAAAGTAACACTATATCAGCAGATAACAAACAAAACAAAAAACATGAACCTTGATGACTTCCTTTATATCCTTACACACTGCAACTGGTCCCCTCTTAAAGTCCTGCCCCTAGATGATGCCACTAATTATTTTACTACCACCTTCCAATCTATCCTAGATGAACATGCCCCTCCCAGGACCATTAGAGTTAAATCAAACTTTGCTCCACGGTTAAGTAATGAAACCAAGTCGATGCTAAAAGCAAGAGATAAAGCTTGAATACACTGGCAAGGAATAAAATCCCAAGTTACAAGGCAATCTTACTGTGGACTAAGAAACAGAGCTAAAAAGTAAATAAAACAGGATAAAATAGACTATTACTCTGAAATACAATCTAAACACCACAACCCCCCAAAAAAATTTTGGACTGCAATTAACAACATTCTCCAACCTGGAAAAGCTTGTACACCCACTCCCACTAGAAAACACAGCTCTGATGTATTGCCACACAGTTTAACACCTACTTCGCAGAAACTGTTCTACATCTCTCTAATAGCTAACCCCCTACTGATACCACAAAAAACTTTTACACCCCAACAAAACAAGTCCAGTTTCTCTCTTCAACCAGCCTCAATTAGTACTATTATAAAAATTCTTAAGAAAGTAAAGCCCACTTGTCTAGCTGCTGACCACTTACGACCTGAAAGCTCCTAAAACTATCTGCTGAAGTAATTGCATATCCTGTCTCCATTCTAGTAAACAGATCTATTTCAGAACAATATGTTCCCACCATCTGGAAGACTTCATGCATCACTCCACTTCACGAAGGTGGCAATTCTACTGAATTATCTAACTACTTCCCTGTCACAATTCTGTCCCCACAATCTAAAATACTGGAAAAAATTGTTCATAAGCAAATCATGGATCACTTAGGTGCTAACAAATTGTTAACCAAAGCACAACACAGCTTCCTCGCACACGACAGCAGCACCACTGCACTTATGTCATTTACAAACACAGTTAACAAGCACAGCAATAACAGTAAGCATGTATCCTCCATCCTTTTAGTCGTATAAAAAGCTTTTGATGTGGTGGATCATAACAAACTCCTATATGCCCTCTCTGACGTGGCCTTATCACATTCTACTCTTACCTGGTTCCAGAGCTACTTAACTGGAAGACAGCAAGCAGTACGTTGGCACCAAAGTCTACCTCCCCACTTCCAGTCACTCTAGGAGTTCCCCAGGGGTCTATTCTTGGCCCGCTACTCTTCTCCATATTTATAAACAATTTCTATACCACAGCCCCTTCTGCCATAATTATCCAATACGCTGATGATGCCATAGTTATATGTGCTGCTGATACCCTTCAAGAGCTACAAGCACTGATTCATTAATCTTTTCTCAAAACATAGCCCTGGCTAACAAAATCCTGTTTAATTTTAAACCCCAATAACACAAAAATCATGCTATTCCATCCCAATAAAGCTATTATATCCACAAGATCTTGTTACATTGTCTCCACAAATAACACTACTGTCTTTCCCTCTCCACATACCAAACTATTGGGTGTGGAAATAGACACCAATAAGAGATCTGACATCCACATCTCTCAATCAATTAAAAAAGTCCACAAAAAATTAGGTACACTATATAGGAACATGCAATATCTCACAAAAAACACAAGAATAGCTATTGCCCAAATTCATTTGACCGCAGCTCTTCTTCATGCATCACCTATCCTTATTAATCTCAGGAAAACTGAAATGACAAAACTAGACTCCTATTACAATAAAATAGTCAGGTATGCAGCACACTTCAGATCTCACCACTGCTCTGCTCTGAAGAAATTAAACTGGTTAGAACATCCACAACTTTTACATCTGTCCCAGCTTAACATGGCTTACAAGATTTTTTATCGTTCTACAAAAACTTCATCACTACAAGGCCTATTAGAGCTTTATTCCTGTAGTAGAATGCTGCGCTCTCATTACAAGGCATATTAGAGCCTTATTGCTGTAGTAGAATGCTGTGCTCTCACTACAAGGCCTATTAGAGCCTTATTCCTGTAGCAGAATACTGCGCTCTCACTGCAAGGCCTATTAGACCCTTATTCCTGTAGTAAAGTGCTGTGCTCTCACTACAAGGCCTATTAGAGCTTTATTCCTGTAGTAGAATGCTATTCCTGTAGCAGAATACTGCGCTCTCACTGCAAGGCCTATTAGACCCTTATTCCTGTAGTAAAGTGCTGCGCTCTCACTGCAAGGCCTATTAGACCCTTATTCCTGTAGTAGAATGCTGCACTATCACTACAAGGCCTATTAGAGCCTTATTCCTGTAGTAGAATGCTGCGCTCTAACAACAAGCCCGTCTTATCAATCTCAACAGCACACAATCGTGCTAGAGAATATACCTATTCTCATTATATTGCCAAGATCTGAAATTGTCCACCTGTTAGCATCACATCTTGCACTACCATAACCAAATTTAAACGAACGCTAAAAGCACACCTCTCCAGTAAATGACTCTGTCCTTGCTCTACCCCAGGCTAAGAATTTACCACTCCTCTTAGATAATCTTTCTTCATACTAATTCTACTATCCCATGATTTAACTGTTGATTATGTATTATTGTTACTATTAGCTCATATGTATCCACTCAAATGGGAATTCTCCAAACCTTCAAAATTTGTGTAAATACAACTCAATGTTATTTTATATCTCCTTTCACGTTAACCACTTCTATCCCAGTTATACCTTTATTAGTACATATTTGTTGCTATCCAGCTATGTAAACTTATATTCTATGTACAGTGTTTATCTGTCATTTATCTTTTACCTGTCTGCCTCATGTATGATAGTATTTGTAATCTCTTTTGTGTTAAGTATCTTTTGAAATACTTTTTTTTGTTTTTGTTTTTTCTGTGTGGAGCTTTTCTCCCTGGGCCTCTGCTGAAAATGGACATGTTGTTCAGTCGGACTATCCTGGTAATCAAATGTAAAATAAATAATTGGGTTCTTCTCTGATGTCCTCATTTCCTCAGCCTTCCCACTGCATGCATCTTACTACCCATCACATGCACCTTTGTCCATCACCTCAGGCTTCCTCAGCTGCCCTGCCGTCCCTGCCATGCCAAATAACTGGTCACACTACTGTTTGGTACACCTTACTTTTCAGTTTCTTTAACAATTTTCTGTCTCCCACTGTTCCTGGTGTTTTGTGCTAGTTTGTCAGTACCTCTACATCAAGGCTAGCGTTGAAATTTTGACTTCTTCATTCGGACTTCCCTTATTCTCAATGCACATCCCAGATACTTGAAGCTGTAAACATGTTCCCCTATTTTCCTTTCAGTCTCAGTTTTCACATTCGTCTGATTCTCCCATCTACAGCCATGCCCACTGCTTTGTCTGCACTCAGTTCCCATGAGCCTTCAGTTTTGCTGTCAGCCTTCTGTCATTTGTTGTTCCTTTTCAGAATCTGCTGGTAATGTCACATTACTGAATACAGTAACTTTCCTGATCTGTTCCCTCTGACCAGTTTGCAAATTTAGTCCATCACCATATGAACAGGAGTAGGGTCAGAGATGAACCCCAATACACACCCACTCTAAATAAGAACCCCTCTGTGAGTCTAAACATTGTTCTGAATTTTATCATTGGGTCACTGCACTAATTCTACCTATGCTGTCTTTCATACAATCTTAAAATATGTCCTGCCTGAAGCCAGTTTCCTAAAATAAACATCATTGTATTTTATTTTAAAGGAGTTCAAAATGCATTCCCATTTGTGGTCCTTCATTAAGGCCCTGAACTATATCGTAATTTAGCTGATCCAAAAAACAGCATCTAACAATAATGCCCAGAAAATCACACACATTATATCCTCAGCATGCTCATCTAACCCAAACCTATTACAAAACATGCTAACAATTGCACCCCCTCAGTGTATGAAACATCTTACTGTATTAGTAACGACACACAAATACCATCTGCTGTCCCACCATCTGATTATTAGGTATTTTATCAGGTTTTTTACTATTATTTTCAAAATGTGTAGTAAGTATTGGAAAAAAGTTTGAACTTGTGTGATGGTTTTTAAGGTGCAAGATGCACATTTCTCCAGATTAGAATGTATTTCTACCTTTCAGCTACAGCTCTCTGAAGCAGAGTAAGGCATACAGAAATATGAACATGTTCCAGAGAAAATTCTTTGTTTTCCTTTTCAGCACCAACTAAGGAAATGTTGACTGTGTCAGTATTGTTTGTACTTCAATCACAGTCATCCTATGATGAATTACGCCCCCTCTTTTGTCTCTCATTGAATGAGCTAGCTAATTTACTTTAGTCTGTTGGGATGCTATTTGAAAAACTTACATTCAAAAGAATACCATCAGGGGGCGTGGCCAAGATGTCAGTGTGAGAACAGCACATCTGATATTGTTAATCCTCGTCCACTTCCTTAAGTATGGGTTACGGTTCCGATATCGGAACCAAGCCGGCATATACCAAGCTCACGCCAGCGATAAACTCTCGAGCTAAGCAATCTCTTACCCATAATCCTCCTCTCCCTGTTACCTCAGATTTCGTTTGCCACGTTGCCATCAGGTCATGTCAGGCTGTTGCTCTTGAGCTAAGTGAAACCTTTTTTTTGTCCTTTTATTTCAAAATAAGGACTTTTTCTCTCAGAAAAGTTGATTTTCTAATTTCTATTACCTTATTACATTTAGCGACTCCCTTTTCTTTCAGTTTTCTAAACATTTTTTAGTCACTTTCACCCTTTTTATCTGATGTAAGGTAGCAGTTGATTACCATAGTTGGTAGATAGCCTTTCCTTTCTTTCCTTCGAGTAATTTTGTGTTTTTGTATTATTGTTGGTATTTGCCTTTCCTTTAACATGACAGATAAAAAAGGTAGTACTGGTTTTAAAAGATATTATGATTGTGGACATAAACTACCTACTTCAGATGCACATTCTTTGTGTGTTTTCTGTTTAGGTGCGCCTCACTTAACTGTTGACCCACCCTGTGGGATTTGTAAGAATTTTTCCAACAGGACCCTGGTAGAGAGGAAAAATAAACTTTTGCTGAAAGGGTTACTAAAGTCTCCCTTTTCAGAGGCTATTTCTGGGCCGGAGGCCTCAACCCCTCCAAGATCCCATAAAAAGAAGTCTGAGGATGCTTCTAAGGCTAAATCTCTTCCTTCGTCCCCGGCTGGGGACTCTCATCAACCAAGAAAGAAAGCAAAGATTTCTGCTTTGGATCCGACTCTCTCGGATTCGACATCTTCAGCGCCTAGATCTTCGACTCCGAAAAAGTCCTCGGCACCACCTATGTCTATGGCATTGATGTCCTTTGCTGTACTGGAACTGAGGGGCCCCTCAGTTCAGACTTCTTTACCGGCACCGACCTCACAGTCGGTGCAGACCACTATTGCTTCGGAACCAACAGCTCAGTCCTTGTTTACTATTTTATCGGTTTCCAACCTTGGCACAGACAACTTCGGCACCGACCTTTTCATCGGTGCAGACCATTACATCGGCACCGATAACTTCCTCGGTGCAGACACCTGTAGTGCAGTCCTTTACAGCACTGTTGTTTTTGGTGCAGTCTACTGAGATGGGCACCAACCTGCCCTCATCTCTACATAGACCTGTTTCCCCCTCAGCTGTTTCTGTGAGATCTACCAGAAGCCTCTCCCAACATGACATATTGTGACTTGTAGATCAAGTGCTTTTGGCCAGAGGAATTCCACCTCTCAAGACCTATCCTTCTCTCTTGAAATCTATTGATGTAGCACAGTCTTCCCCCGCTACAGTTCCCTTTATGGATCTCTCTAAGGAGCCGCATTTGCCTTCGTGGCAGAAACATTTTGCTACGACCCATGATTTGACTTTTCTCAGCCATCCTGGGACTCACAGTAGGCAGGCTGGATCACTTAGGGGAGAGGTGACTTCCCCCCTTGGGCACTCACCCCTCTTCTAGTGGACCTGCCTTCCAAGTCATGGAGAAGGCCTTGGCATCTACTGCTGATACTGTGCTTACTATCTCACTGTCCTCTTCTGGACCACTATCTACCCAGGTCCCTTCTAGTGGACACCGGGCGCAGAGGTCTCAGGATATACTCCCACAGGATACCCCCTTGGTGTTGTCTTCCTAAGCATCTCCCTCTGAGGAAGTTCATCGGAAATCCTCGTGCAAGAGGAAGCATATGGACTCCACTGAGGAGTCTCTCAGTGAAGACACAGACTTTGATGATCGGGAAGGGTCCCCTCGTTCACCTTCTGATGTATCCTTTAGTGTTATCCTAGAAATCCTTAAACAGAGAGGTGAATGGCAGTCCTCTAACCCAACGTCTGAGGTGTCTGTGTTCCTGCAGGCTTTTTGCACCTGGCCCCCTACCTCCTGGGTTACCCCACCTGCAGACGAACTGGTCCGGCTCATTGTGCAGCATGCATGGAAGACCTCTGATACTGTTGAGGCCATTCCCCAGAGGTCAGACAAAATCTTGTCACCCCTGCTTCTGAACCTCATTGGTCTAAAGGTCTACCTGTAGATGCTCTGGTGGTGGCAGCCGCAACTAAGAAAGACCTGGCAGAAGAGGAAAGCCAGACTGTCCATCCACCCAACAAAGAGTCCAGGGCATTGGATAGGATAGGGAAGTGCACCTTTGCATCAGCGACCTTTGCTATCAGGTCCATGAATTATATGGCACACTTCACCAGACTTCAAAGAGACCTAGTATCCGAGCTCTCTGAAACTTTGGCAGGTGCCATGTCTGATGAGGTCCATGCAAAGTGGCCTCTCAGTTGGCCACTGTTGAATCGATTTCAAACTCCTCCATGCGCTTGGTGTCCCACGCATCAGAAGGAGTGGCTAGAGCAGCGAGTTCAGGCATTGTTTTGAGACGACATGCCTGGATGCGCTTGTGTAACTTTGCAGAACCCTTCAAGGCTTCCTTTCTCAATGCTCCCATCGAGTCCTCCTCCTTGTTTGGACCTAAAGTCAAAACTACATTGGCCAGGTGTGAACAAGATGGTAAGACCCTGTCTGCCGTAGGTGTCCATTATTCTTCCCCCCAACATGCTTTCTCCAGAAACCAAAAGAGCGGGAAGATGTGGTACAGAAAATCTCAGGGTCCTTTCTGTGACACACAGGCCGATTTTTCCCCTAGGGCAGATGGAGAAACTCACAAGGAAGACACCCCTTTCAGGGCAGAGGGAGTCCACGTAATCAGGGTTCCAGAGATTCCTTCTCTGGGCAATCCTACCAGTGCTCCTGAAGAGCGGCCCAACCTCTTTCCTCTGGAAGTAGTTGGGGGACATTTCTCTTTGTACACTTCTGCCTGGCTAACCATTACCAACGATTCTTGGGTACAAAGGATAATAACCAGAGGTTACAAGATCCTCTTTGAACTTTGTCCTGTCCCTCCATCAAGATTTCCTGACATTCCACCCAGTCAAAGGGAAGAAGCAGCTCTAGAGATTACAAAGCTGCTAAACAAAAGAGTCATCCAAGTAGTCCCAACAGACCAGATAGGATCCGGATTCTACTCAAGACTATTTTTGGTGCCAAAGAAAACCGGGGACTGGAGACCAATTTTGGATCTCAGTGTGCTAAACAAATTTGTGAGTGTGCAAAAATTTCAGATGGTCACTATACAGTCTATCATTCCTGTCTTGGAAAAAGATGATTGGATGTGCTCGATAGATCTTCAGGATGCATACTACCACATAAAGGTGGACAGACCATCAAGAAGATTCCTGCACTTCTGTGCGGGAACCAGTCATTACCAGTTCAGAGTACTGCTCTTTGGACTCTCTACAGCCCTCAGAGTGTCTACAAAGTGCATGGCAGTTGTCACAGCTCACCTGCGACTTCAAGGTTTTCAGGTTTTTTCCATATCTAGACGACTGGCTCCTCTCCGCCCCCACCAGACACCTATTGGAGGAAGCCCTGGCATACTCTCTCAATCCTTTCGAAACGTTGGGCATAAAAATAAACTGGCAGAAATCCAATCTCACCCCTTCTTAGTCCACAGAATTCATAGGGGTCATTTTGGACTCAAAAACTTGCAGAGCGTCCATTCCGACACAGAATATCAAGAATCAGACAGCAACTGTTACCGGTTCTCTCAATGGAAAAGTCCACAGCTCACTCGATCCTGCAGCTGTTGGGCTCCATGGCAGCTTGCATCACCATTGTCCCCTTAGCCAGGTTTCACATGAGGCTTCTACAATGGCTACTGCTCACCCAATGGTATCCTTTTCAGCTTCCCCTTTCAGCCAAGATTCACATAACTCAGAGATGCAAACAAGATCTAAAGTGGCGGTTGAACCACAACCCATCACAATGGTCTCACCCCTACTCCCCTCAGCAGCCCAAGGCTTCAGTGACCACGGACGCCTCCCTGATGGGGTGGTGAGGGCTATGTCAGGGTCAGACAGTCCAAGGCACATGGTCCGAAGTGGAGGCCCATCTGCATATAAATGTTTTAGAGCTGAGAGCGATGCTTCTAGCGTTGCAGGCATTCCAACCCTTGCTGCCGTGTAGCATTGCAGGCATTCCAACCCTTGCTGCCGTCAGGGACAATTGCGATACAATCAGACAACATGGCGGTAGTCTGGTACATCAACAAACAGGGCGGAACCAAATCCTACCCCCTCTGTCGAGAGGCCATGAGGATATGGCAATGGGCAATGGCTACCAACCGCTTTCTTCTAGCAACGCACATTCCCAGGAGTTCCAACGTGATAGCAGACAGACTCAGCAGGTGCATTCTTCAACCTCACGAGTGGTCCCTGAATCCTCTCATAACAGCGGAGATCTTCCACCATTGGGGCCATCCGTGTTGCGACCTCTTTGCATCCCTGACCAACTTCAAATGCAGCAACTACTTTGCCCTGATTCCCCCTCCAGGACAGTCACCCAGGGATGATCTAGTTCACGATTGACCCTTGGGTCTTCTTTATGCCTTCCCACCCTCCCCTCATTCCCTAGTTTCTGAAGAAAGCCCGTCGATTGAAGAGCAAAGTGATCCTTATTGCTCCATATTGATTTGGTTCCCCTTTCTGTGGCCTCACCTGCTAGATCAACCATGGATTCTTCGTCCAACCTCGGAGTTGATCTCCCATCCACAGAATCTGATTCACCCCAACCTGCGCAGTCTGAAGCTCACAGCTTGGCTCCTCCAATTCCCTTGATTACCAGGCAAAATGATCCTCCCTCACAAGTACGGGACATTCTTATTCCATCTCATAAGCCCTCCACTAGAATGACTTATCTAGGCAAATGGAAAAGATTTACCTGTTGGCTGAAAGATGAGGAAATTGATCCCTTTTCAGCACCGGTGTCGATGGTACTCGAATATCTAACCGCCCTGTTTCAATCGGGGCTGTCAGCATCTACCATTAGAGTACATTTGGCTGTGATCTCTAATTTCCATGAGAATGTCCAAGACTCCTCCCTCATGTCTCACAAGTTATGTAAAGCCTTCATAAAGGGTGTGAATCATCTGAAACCCCATTTCAGGGAACCTATTCAACCTTGGGATTTATCTTTAGTTCTTCAAGCTCTGCCCCCTTTTGAACCAGCTGCTTCATGTGACCTCAAATATCTGTCGTGGAAGATCTTGTTTTTGGTCGCTATTACTTCTGCCAGACATATCTCTGAGCTTCAGGCCCTATGTACAAAGAGTCCATACTTGATTTTTCATCCAGACAGGGTATCCTTAAGAACTAACCCTTCCTTCTTGCCAAAAGACATTTCTGAAATGTCTGTTAATCAGACCATTGAATTGCCAGTGTTTTTTCCTGATCATTCTAATGAGGGAGAGTACTGCCTACATACCCTAGACATACACAGACAACTCCATTTCTATTTGCAAAGGACTAAATCTTTCTGTAAATCAGACCAGTTATTCTTGGCTTTTTCGGGATCTAGATTAGGATGTGCTGTTGCTAAGGTCACATTGGCTAGATGGTTAAAAGACACTGTGACCCGTATTTATTTGGTACACAATACTTCTTTGCCAACTACCATCAAGGCTCATTCAACAAGGTCAGTGGCAACTTCTGCTGCCTTCCATGCCAGAGCTTCTTTACATGACATCTGTGCAGCTGCAACTTGGGCCACTCCTCATACCTTTATCAATCATTACAAGTTGGACTTGGCCTCCAGGGGAAGAGCATCTTTTGATTCTATGGTGCTCAGGAATGTCCTTCCATAAAAGCCTCTCAGGAATAGAGGTAGCTGAGGACTCTGTCCCATACGTAAGGAAGTGGACGAGGATTAACAATATCAGATAAAGAAGTTATGTCTTACGATAATGTTCCATCTGTATTGTTGATCCTCGTCCACTCATTACGACCCTCCCTCCTTCCCCCTCCTATGGCTTCTAGTGGAGTTCACCATCCTTCTCTTTAGGTCATTTGACCAGAGATAGCCTCTACCTTTTTCTGACTTGCAAACTCAATCTGAGGTAACAGGGAGAGGGGGGGTTATGGGTAAGAGATTGCTTAGCTCGAGAGTTTATCGCTGGCGCGAGCTTGGTATATGGCCGGCACGGTTCCGATATCGGAACAGTAACCCATACGTAAGGAAGTGGACGAGGATCAACAATACAGATGGAATGTTATGGTAAGACATAACTTCTTTTTTCTTATTGTTCTGTTTGTGAAGTAATGTTTCTGACAGGGTTTTTATAATTTTATTTAAAAAACTTCGAAGATTTTACCTCATAACTATTCTTTATACTATTGTGGATTATCTACTGGGAAAAATTTCAAACTTTTGTTGAATTTTCCTCACATTTTGCTGGCAGAACTTCTGAAGCTGTATACAGATTGCTGAAGCGATGAGCCACTCAAAATCTTCAGTTCAAGATTCTCTCATGAAAAAATAACTCCAAACTATAATTAGTATTCAAGACCTCGCAACAAAAAATGGACAGCTTCGGACAAATAATGGAAAACATGAAGAAAGAAAGCAAGAACCAAACTGAAGATGTGAAAGAAATAATCACAAAACATTCAGATCAAATTGCCAGCATAGAGGAATCTGTCAATGAATTAGATGGAAGACAAATGGAGAATATGATACTCAAAGGAAATTTCTTCTGAAGCAAAATAATTCCTTAACAGAAAAAATAGAGGACCTGGAATCAAGGTCAAGAAAAAACAACATTAGAATTTATGGGGTCCCTGAAAAGACTGAAGGTAACAACATGATTCTTTTTTGGAACAACTGGTTACCTAAGGTATTAAACCTTCCTGAGCCCCTGTCATTCGGAATCGAGAAAGCTCACAGGTCTCTTATCTAATCCATCTTTCTCAAAAAATTCCTCTTCAGTGAGATCTATTATTGTCTAATTTTTATCCACTCAGGATAAAGATTTAGTTCTGAGTGCTGCTTGGGCAGGGAACCCCATCCAAGACAATGGAAGGAACATTAGATTTGACAATGATTATAGGTCTACCACTATAACGGAAATGAAAGCAGGCATCCCTCTAATCAAAGACCTTACAAAAGCTAACATAAAAGCTCAGATCTTTTTCCAGCTAGAATAAGGATTACCTTACCAGATGGACAGAAAATCTTTAGCAATCTAGAAGAAGCTACAGATTTTGTCAGAAGAAACAATCTATTAGATAAACTAGAAGACATGGACCTCTCTTTACCAAGTTTAAAAAGACAAGCTACTAATGGATAAACAATAACAAGTGACAAAACTACTAAGAAACTTAAAGGGAAGTAAGTTAACTCATCTTTCCCGTTACTGCTTTCAATGGACTTCTTTCTTTTAAAACATAAGAAATC
The DNA here is from genome assembly GCF_019279795.1 of Protopterus annectens. Lineage (NCBI taxonomy): Eukaryota > Metazoa > Chordata > Ceratodontiformes > Protopteridae > Protopterus > Protopterus annectens. The sequence goes on from NC_056736.1 coordinate 755,668,571, forward strand.
AGCAAATATATTACAAGGTAAAATCGTTATTACACTTTAAAAATAATAATAGCATATTTATTGTGTTCTTTCTTCTTCCTCATATTTGTGTTTTACTATTAGTTTTTTTTCATTTCCTCTCTCTACTCACTTCTCTCTTTCAGTTTATATTTTAGTAATATTTCTTATATAGAGTTAATCAAGCATCTAATACTTTCTAATGTTAAAACCCGAGAGTGACTTAGCCCTTGCAGGAAAACATAGTATGTTTTAACTGGACTTTTTTTTTTTTATATATAGATAATGCACACTTAAAGGACATCCCTTTGTATGACTTAATAACATGTTTTCAGTAGAGAAATACAGTATTAACATTAAGTAGACAACTATTCCATTTGAAAGGGAGATGGGGGCTGTGTGTCATATAAATGTAGGCTAGGAAGATTCCTTTGCTTGTATTAACAGCAGTTGATTGCAGTCAATTAAGTGTGTTTATTACCCTTATTGTTAGATAAAAACTAGGCTCTCTATTTGACCTTACCAGCCAGTTAGCTACAACCAAACACAAATACATGCAAGAGATGCAATTATACAGCCAAACTGGAGGCTAAACTCTCTTAACCCAAGACTGGACCAGACAGTCAAGAAGAGAAGGGAATTACTTGCATCACACCACCAGTCTCACATATACCTATGAAACCAGTATCGGCAAAAAACACACATTACTGTTAGCTGCCTGTCAGGTGCCAGGATCCACCACATAACACAAGAATTCAGGTCACTACAGAATAAGTACAAATACGACTCTGTCATTGTCCATGTTGGTGTGAATGACCTGAGCCATACCTCCCTGGACTACATGAAAAGCGACATGGAGGAGCTCTCTGATCATGTAGCCCAGGCCGGTATGACCCTGACCCTGAGTAGCATCCTGCCCCCACCAAGAATGATACCACGGTATAAAGAAAAATTATCAATTTCAACAATTAGCTAAGCTTCTGGTGTCATTCAAAGGGGATGCAGCATCTGTCAGCCTGGGATGACATACTTGACAAGCCACGCTGCTTCGCTAGAGATGGCTTGCACCTGTCACCCTTAGGCTTTTGAATATTGACCAAGGTTCTTGCCACCCCTATAGTGCCTTTTTTAGGCAAGGCTCAGAAGACAAACCCACCACTGTAAATAGCACAAGTAACAAAAAACTGTGGGTAATGCTACTCAGTGCCAAAGTCTAAATCTCAAAATGCATGCACTCGAGGAACTCCTCAGTATGGAGGAAATCGATATATGTGCAGTAACAGAAACATGGTTTAAGGCTCCAAAGAGCACCCCAGTACTACCAGGCTACAACTCATACCATACATTTCAGCCACAAAACCGGACCGAAATACAAAAGGTGGGGGCGTATCCATATTCATCAAGGATACCCACACCTCCAGGTTAGTGGCACAGCATGATGCTTCAGAAATCATCCACATGCAACTAACAATGGGCAAAACTGCAATTCAAATTGTAGCTTGCTACAGATCACCCACCATGTCCTAGGACTCCCAATCCACATTTCTGGAAACTCTGGGAAACATAAAGGTTCTACCAAACCCCCTGATATTGGGTGATTTCAATTACCCAAACATTAATTGCAAGAACTACTAAAGTACTAACTCCCTTGCCCAACATTTCCTAGAATTTATAAACTCAAATGCCTTGGATCAGCTGGTCAACACCCCCACCAGAGGTGACAACATATTGGACCTGGTCATCACCAACATGAGTGACTGGTGTTCCACACTGGAGGTCAACCCCTCGCTGGTTAGATCTGACCATAAACTAATCACTCTGGATATTCACATTCCACCCCTACCCCTGGTCAAAGAAACCACTGTGAAAAACTTTTCAAAAGCAAACTTCACTTTACTTAAGACCGAGGTGGAAAGTTTCAAAGCCCCCATGCTAAAGGATAATGCTGTCCAAGCCACAGAATCCTTAACTAATGCACTCTACAGGCACCTACGAGAATGCATGGATCATGCTATCCCAAGCAAAACCAAGACTCACTCCTCCAAGAAAAGGAAACCAGTCTGGTGGACCCCTGCCATAAACAAGCTATACAACAGAAGGAGGAAACTAGTACAGAAAAGAGTAAAATCCCAAGAAGGGAAGACATCCCTGATCAGTATCAGCAAGAAACTATGATCCATCATAAAATCATCCAAGGCTAGCTTCAAAAGAAAAATTTCCAAAGACTCCAAAGATAACCACAAGGCATTCTTTAGCTATGTCAAGAATCTAAGTGGCAATTCTCAGATCTGCTCGGAGCTAGTGCAGAATGGCACAAAATACACTGAACCGACCAATATCACCAACATCCTGGCAGACAGATTCAGTGCAAATATCACCCCCCTCTCACCCCTAAAAGGAGCCATAACTATACCAGAAGAATGTAGTGCCCCTGAAATCACAGACACTCAGGTTAAAACAGCCCTCTCCAAAGCTAAAAATACAGCATCAATGGGACCGGACGGTGTCCCAGGCTGCATCCTACAGAAGCTCAAAGATGAACTAACCCCTCACCTAAATACACTGCTCAAACTCAGCCTCTCCACAGGCTACGTACCCATAGAGTGGTGCACAGCAACGGTTATTCCGCTCCACAAAGCTGGAGCCACAAAAGACCCTGGGACCTCTAAGCCTGACTAGCTTGATCTGCAAGGCTATGGAGTGCATCATCATGGATCTCATTAACAGAGACATTGGGAACCTCCAAACACTGGACCCTTACCAGTTCGGCTTTGTTAAGGGAAGATCATGCCTCCTAAACCTGGTGGACCTCTTTGAGACAGTCACCAAGGTTATAGATGATGGAAAGGTGATCCACACGGCCTACCTAGACCTCATAAAGGCCTTCAACACCATTCCCCATTCTGGTATTATAGACAAGGTCACCAGCCTGAATATACACTCCTACATCACAAGATGGGTTGCCAACTGGCTCACGGACAGAGCCCACATGGTAAGAGTTGTGAGAGCTAGATCTGACTCTAAACCCATTACAAGTGGTATTCCCCAGGGCTCAGTCCTAGGACCCCTTCTGTTCGGCATATACTTCTCAGAGGTACAGGCAAGCACAGGAGGGATATGGCTGACCAAGTTCGCAGACGACTACAGACTAGGGGCTATAATTGACTCTCCAGCTGACACAGACATCCTCCAAAAGGGTCTCACTAAGACAGATTCCTGGTGTCAAAACCATGGCCTCAAGCTAAATACCAAAAAGTGCATAGTCATCCCCTTTGGAAAAAACAAAGTACCCACAAACTACCACATAGGTGGTAGCCCCTTAAATACGGAAGACGTAATAAGGGATCTGGGGACCCAAGTAGATAGTAACCTCTCCTTTGATAATCACATTGCCAAAGTGGTTAGAAAATCCTTCTACGTGACCCACCTGATCACAAAAGAGTTCGCATCCAGATCAAAAGAAGTCATTGTACCCCTCTACGTATCACTCATCAGACCCATCATAGAGTACAATGCCCCATTTGGGATGTACCTTACAAGACACCTGCAACAGCTGGAATGATCACAGAAGTACCTCATCAAGAGGATCACTGGCCTCAAACAGATGCCCTATGCAGCCCGACTGAAGAAACTCCAGCTGTACTCGGTTGCATACTGACTACTCAGAGGTGATCTCTGCCTGACATACAAGGCCATGTCCAACCCAGAATTGATGGACATGCTCCACCTAAAGAAAACCATATCCCCTCGAGCCACACTCTAGAGAATCTAAACCTCACCACAACAAAACATAGGACATACTGGAGGGATAGATTCCTGTCCCAGAGACTTCCCATGATCTGGAACAAGATACCAATCTACATTAGGCAGAACTCCTCACTAACCCTCTTTAAAAGAAACCTTGATGAGTGGATGGGAAACAGAAAGTTTACCCTCAGGATCACTTCAATAGCTCTGCTGGAGAGAGGCACAGGGAACTAATCTGAGGCAGTGAAAGCCAACACGTTCCGTCTAGGATAATAAATGCCGTTGGAGTTTGGACAGATAGCCTAGTACTGACCCATGAACCTATAAAACTATGTAATTGTTTATTTAGAGTATGTTTAATGAGATTACATTGATAGGGGTGATGTTTTATGCTGGGGAACACATTTACTGTAACACCTACTTATCAGTTTATTTATTTTTTTCTTTTAAATGCACTAAATTCTGACTTTTAACATGCAAGCACCTGTTAAAAAGGCTTTTTCTTCAAATTGAATACTTTACTAACCTTGAGACTTGTATTGGCACCATAAAGTTGAAAAGCTTCACTAGAACTATTCCTCCAGCATTTTTACAGCTTCCCCGAGCCCAGAGGACACTGTATGAGCGTGGGAACTGAAAGACTGAGCCAGATGACCTTTGAACTCACGTCGCACACTGTTTAACATCTGCAATGAAGGAAAATGGTGTCAGTGCTGTATAGCCATTTTAAAGAAGATTGCAACTTATTTAGACTCTAAAAACTTTAAGTTACATCTTATAACTTTAAAAGAAGCTGTATTCTATTATTTTATTGATTTTCTTGCATTTAAATAATCAGCTTCCTGTTTAATCACAGAAATACTGGCTTGTATTAACCTCATAGCATTTGGTTTTCAGGAATGTGCTTTACATGTCATGAGAGAAATGATTCAATGCACTATGCATAGTAGTTTTTTTTGTTAACACGGTTTCTGATATGAAGATGTTTTTATATTGCCAGTAATGTGATTTATTCACAGTTATACTATCAATGCTACGTCATTATATTTACCTGCTTATTTCTTCACTATGCATGCATAACTTGCCACACATTATGTTAACTGCACCACTCATTTAATAAGAAAGCTTCTATAGATGTCAAATGCATTGTACAGCAGTAAGAGCTTTGAAGGTTAATTTCTGAATAAGATTTGATTTGCTAGAGTTCAGGCAGGTTTTGAGTACTAAATACACGAGAAACTATCTCCCCATTTTTTTTTTTCTTTTAAGGAGTATAAGAAAGACAGTTACATATCTAAGGTACCTTGCTTTATTAGAGGATATAGTTTATGTAAAGATTTAGCACATGAATGGTACTGTAGCTCCCATATTTATGTTGATATTTTAAAGATATGTATAAAAGTTTAGGTAGAAGTGTATAATTCTGTTGTAAGGGCAAGTATATTTCATTACTAACTAGTTGCATGTTCAGCTTTAATAACTAAAATGTATAAAACAAATCTCACTAAGTATACTAAATGCGGATCAAGCATGATAAGCCAAACTCCTGTCATATACTTTTATGCTGCAATGTATATAAGTTAATAGATGTTCTCTGATATCCAATATGAGATTAATCTATAGGGGAAGTTATGTTTGATTATAATTAATCTTTACATCTACTGATCTATTAAATGGTATATTTAGGTACATATAATCCTTATCTAAACATCTACATCAGTGGATTAAGATAATTTTTGAGTGAAAAGGGAGAGGGGGAGCGGGATGTGAGATGGGAAATTTTATTTATTTTATTTATTTATTTTACATTTGTTAACCGGGCTAGTCCAGCTGGATTGTATGTCCATTTTAAGTGTAGGCCTGAGGAGATAAGCTCCATATGTGAACATAGAGATACAGTAAGGACATCACAATATCATAGAAAACTATTTTTTTTTTGTTTTTTTCCCTGATCATACCACACATAATACAAGGAAATTATGTTATTATGCTAAGTATCAGCTAATTCTTGAGGAAAGAAAAGATTTGTTTCCAAAGATTATACAGAAAATAGGAAAGGTCATTTAGAGAGTGTTATTTGAGAAAAAAATATACAGAAAATAAAAAGAAAAACA